>NC_060959.1:9876406-9928906 GCF_910589235.1 Vespa crabro
ATCAGCATCCGCAAAATATATATATATATATATATATATATATATATATACATAAAATACATATATACATAGATCTTATGTATCAAGAGTTTTTATTGAGTAACGCTTAATTTCAGTCTTTTCTTTTCTTTTTTGTTTGTTTGTTTTTTTTTCTTTTTTTTTTCTCTCATTTTTTTTCGAGAAAAGTATGTAATAATATACTTCTTGTAAATGGGATACATGGAAGGTAAGAGAAACAGATAACTACTCTGTTGATTACGATTGGATTTTTCTTTTTTTTTCCTTCTTTCCCCCTTTCATTTTTCTTCTTTCCTTTCATTTTTTTTTTTTTATCATTCGAGCAACCAGTTTTTAGTCGCGTATAAAAATGCAATATACGAGGTTTGCCTAGATTACAAATCACTACTACAATTTCTTTCATTATTTCTTTTATCTTTTATTTTAACGGCACACACTCGTTGCTCGAAGAACAGGATATATAGGAGTCCAACTTAATACGTAATTGCTCGTTGAATGGTTGGCACGCGAAATATATAGGCTCGTACTATTTTTAGAACAATTGGCAGAATCTTGTTTACAGTCGTTTACAAAAGTGACAGATGAGAAAGACAGTTTAAATGTTATATACATCAAATGGGTATATTGTAATAATAAATATAACAACGAACGGTACAAAATCTAATCGGTATCATGATCTCTTCTGAAAAATATTCAAAAGTTACGTAGATATCTTATATTCTTTTCGAGAAAAAAAAAAAAAATTATTAATCATAAAAAATTCAATATTCTCTAAAAATTTTATGGTAATTATTACGCAATGAGTGATCACGCATTGAATTGCAAGATAATTATGCAATAACGTTTATAACAATTGAAATATATAATCAGTGAGTGAGATCATTTCAATTTGTTTTATCTGCAGATATTTAATTTCCAATTATACACAACTTCTTATAATATCGATAATAAATATATATATATATAAGTTGAAATTCGAGGTTAGGATTTTATAGAAGCAAAATTTATGTAATGAATAATATAACGTAAGATGTAAGAAGTAAGAATGTAAAGGGAAAACACATTGACTCTAACATTAGTCTAAATAATTTTTGGCTGATTCAATTGGATGGAAATAAACTGAAAATAATTCTTAGGTAAGGAAACGTATTTACTCGTACATGCAAATGCGTACATAGATCAGCGGCCATATTGAAATCAGAGAATCTATTCCCAGAAGCGCCAATTATTCCCAGATTCAAAAATTTATATTTTCTCCTTTCATTTTAATTACTACTGTAATTAAAATTATTGTAATTAAATGTTGTATTTCGACGTTTTTTCTTTTTTTTTTTTTTTTTTTTTTTTTTTTTTTTTTTTTTAATCGATATTTAACTTCTGCTTTTTTTTCTTGCTATTTATTATTTTATTTTTTGCTTTCTCTTTCTTTTTTCTTACCGTGAGGATAAGCGATCGTTGATGCGACCGTTTTAGAGAACGAACCGGCTGCCATAAATTCTATAAAGTCACGTAAGGTTTTCCTGTCGTCCTCCCTTGAAGAAACTCTCGTCCTTGTCGCCACAAGCCATGCCTTTACAGCTTCGTAAATCACAAAGTGTATCACAGTCTCGCTTATACCTACGTAGGACGCCATAATACCCTTATAAAATCCTCGTACACCCTATAAATGAAAGATACAAAAGGATAAAAAATAAAAAAAGTGTCATTAAAAAAAAAAAAAAAAAAAAAAAAAAATAATAAAATAAAAAAATAAATTAAAAAATAAAAAAAAATAAAAAAATAAAAAAATGAATTGCTAAGAATAAAAATCAAGAGATGGCGCCAGCTTTGCCTTTTATAAATCTCTTTCTCTTTCTCTTTCAACGAAAATTAATCTCGAACTTTTATATTCTCAACAACTCGTACAATTTGTCAGAGAAATGATATCATCTCGTCTTTCTTCGTAAAATAATTTTTATATGTAAATTTAAAGGAGACCTTCCGACGTGGTAATTTCAAAAAGATTTGTCGTAAAATTGACAGATTAATTTCTAAGAGAATTAACGTCGTAAATTACTTTCTCTTCTGGGACAATTACACGTATTATAGTCGAATGAACGATCACAAGAACTCTCTCAACATAATAACGAGCTGTTTCTCGACAAGGTCGTCTCCTTCGTCTTCTCTTCCTTCATCGTCATCATCGTCGTCGTCACCGGCATCTATGGAGTCCATTTATGATGAACTTGGCAATGAGATTTCGTATAACACACACACACACACACACACGTTGTGCAAAACGTATGTGTATATATAAACACATACGTATTACAGATTCAACAGTATTACATATTTTAGAAAATAAGAGATAAAGACAGACAGACAGAGACAGAGAGAGAGAGAGAGAGAGAGAGAGAGAAAGAGAGAGAGAGAGAGAACAATAACAAATGCAAGGATTACTTCGAAAAATAAATTGAGTTTAAAATTAGAAAGATACGACTGATAAACGACACACATATATACACACACACACTAAGATCAAAACCATATTCCTTTATTTTTATTAATAATTTAAATTTAACACAATCATATATGGATATTGGCAAATAAATAATTTTGTTAAACGAGACTATTGTCATCGATATGTGTTAATTTTAGAGATACGTTAGCTAAGAGTATCTTCATTGTTTACCGTCTCGAAATATTCTCAGACTCGAGTATTTACGATATAGGTTCGAAAAAATAAACTACTCCTTTAATATATGGCGCCTGTGCGATTAATAAACTGACATTATCTACGTGTCTGGTTTAATAGACCGGAAAGGATTAAAATTTAATCGAATTAATTTAATGAAACAAAATACCGGAAATAACAACCTTTCTAAAATGATTACAACCAATAGAAATGAATCGAATCAAATTGAAATGCAAATATAATCTGCAATAAAATAAATATCTTTGAATGAGGTTAATTTTTCAAGATGTCGCGGAAGGACAATAAACGCTTTCTAATTGGTCAAGACGTATATTTGATTTTAAACTATTGAAACATGGAAGCGATAAACTTTGAAACTTTTTAGATTAATTTATTTATTTATTTTTTTTTCTTTTTTAGATTCTGTAAAAGCTACAATGTGTAGGAACTTTTGACCTAAAATTCAGATATATCGGTGTTTGTAAATAAATAAATAAATAAATAAAAGCAGAAATATAACAAGCAAACGAATAAAAACACGTAAGCGCATACATATAATTAATTATTTAATAAATATATTGAAGTTTTTATTTTAGCGCATATCACGCATTAATCCGAGATAATATAAAGATGCCCGCCTACCAGAGGCGCGTTTCGCAGTAAGTATTTTTGTCCCGAGTTACTATTCGTAGGTCGAAGAGACCATTTTAAAACCTGGCTCACGTCCGTCGACAATCTTATGTTGGCGTAGTATGCGCAATCCTGAGCAATAATACATATATATATATATATATATATATATATATATATATATATATATATATATATATATATACACATATAGATTTTCTCTCGTGCGTTAAATTCCACGCGAAACTTAACGCGCTCGTGCGCACCTCTTTGAATTGCTTATTTTTTTTTTTTTTTTAACTGTTTCCTGTCGAGACTCTTATCCAATCCCTTCCCCTTCTTCTTCACCTCTATCTCCGCGCATCATTATACCACTTGCCTTTTCTATTTTTTCGATGTGATTTAAATTAACAGTTAATTAAATGATAAAACGAAAAAACAAAAAAATTGTTATTATGTTTCGTCGATAATGTAGAACACATCTTACCTCTCTTTCTTTAACATAATATATTACCATAAAGAGAAGTTTAAATTTTTAATTTCTTCGAAATTGGTAAACTCAACGCGAGAGAACGTTGATCGATTAAACGATGCTTGCCAAAAATATGAACGTACATTATAGCACAAAAAGAACGGGGAAGGAGAAGAGAGGAGATGGAGGAGGAGGAGGAGGAGGAGGAGGAGAGGGGAAAGAAAGAAGTCAATATCTTTTTTTTTTTTTAAGCAATTATCGAAGGATAAGATAAATATTGGTGAGGGTAAAGAAGAGTGTGAATTAAAAAATAAAAATAGAAAGGAAAGAAAATAAAAACACGATTGGACATATTGTCGATGATAAGGAGCCGACAATTAAATGAAGAAAAAAAAAAAAAAATGAATACGACGCCGGCGATGACACCAATGACAACAACAATTTCTACTACTATTATTATTATTATTGTTATTGTTGTCGTTATTACTAACCTAATTTCGAGAGACTTTATTCTTTTTCCTTTTCTTTTAAATATTTGAACAAAAAAAAAAAAAAATATCAATGAAGAGAAGTGTATCTTACCGACTGTCGATATATCCTCCGCATACATTCTATCGCAGTGATTTTGTTTGTTCGATGATCCAGCTGAAGTCTGGTTTTGACAAACCAAATAGGATTTGTCAATGTGCACGCCACGAAACCTATAACGATATTAAAATAACACGTTGTATTATAAAAAATTTGATTTTTCTTTTCTTTTTTTTTCCTTCCTTCCTTCCCTCCCTTCCCTCCTTTTTAATTTACATACATATATTATGTACTTTTGCGTCTTCTTTTATGCAAGAAAAGACATACAACTAACTAAATTCTGGCAAAATCGATCGAAGGACATTATTATATGTATCGTGTTAATCAAGTGCCAAGTTCTAAATTCAAAATTCCCGCAAGAGTACTCTATCGAAAAACAAATCGACCTTAAAAGTATCATTTACGTGGGGAAAAAAAAAAAAAAGAAAAGAAAAGAAAAAGGACAAAAAGAAAATAAAATAAATAAATACTATTACATCATCCTATATCGATCTATTTTCAACATGATCGATATCCTGCTAACCACGAGTTCGTATATTGGTTGGAAAACATTTAGATTGAAGTTATCTCGTAAAAGCTTTTATATATTTATATATACTAACCTACACACACACACACACACAAATGATGTTTGTCAATTACTTAGATTGTTATTTTCATAATCCTTTTATCATCTAAGTGTATTTTGTTATTAAATATCCCTCAACATAAAGATAGTCAAACATTCATGTATGTATAATATTACATAGTATCTCATTATTCCATATACCAATATATATATACATTACATATATATATATATATATATATATATATATATATATGTATGTAAACTAGATTTTATGATAGAATCCTAGATATTATCTAACTTTTAACGAAGATTAAATTGTCTTTATCCTTTTCCACTTAAACGAGAACGTAACATAAATCAAATTTTCAATCGAGCTAAGTTATTATATAGATAAGCTGTTCTATCGATCAAACTTCAACAATTTAAAATTGAGTAAATTCACTTCGAAGTTTTTTTTTTTTCTTTTTAATTTTCAGCCAATTAAATTTCGTCGTCATTGGCCGATTTTTTTTTAAATAGTTGTATTTTAAAAGTAATGACTCGAAAGTTTTCTAAAAAAAAAAAAGAAAAAAAAAAAAAAATTGAACCTCCAACTTGGTATAACTTTAAACAACTGCATAATGTGAGAGTTGTTATGTATTGATAATTTTTTTTTTCTTTCTTTGCAAAAGTAAACATGGAGAATTAAGAGATAGAGGTTTCTCATATAACTTGCTCTTCCCAACCCAAACCCGTTTTCCCCTCCCAATTTTATCACTGTCTCCGGGACATTTGTATAATATTTACAGATACGAATTTAAACAAACATGCGCGAACGTGTGTGTGTATATATATATATATATATATATATATATATATATATATATATACACATACACACACATTCCTTACATAATTTACAGCTTAACAAGAGACCATCGGAGACAATCGATAATATCTAAAAAGACGACATCGAGAGTCTCATACATATGAGCTTGCGATTATTCGACATAAGATACAATTCCACTACATTACAACTACGACGACGGCGACGCAACTTACAAAGCTAGCTTTTAAAGCTAAACGAGAGAGAGAGAGAGAGGGGAGGAAGAAGAAGAAGATAGATATAGATATAGATACATAAAAATAGAGAGAGAAAGAGAGAGAGAGAGAGAGAGAGAGAGAAAGAGAGCTGGCTTGTGTCTCTCGGAGCAGTCCCATTGACCCAGTTTGCGGCCGACCACAGGAGCAATGCACCATACATATATAGATACACACACAGACCCTCACACACACACACACACACACAGATACACAAACGCGCATATACATACTAATACCCACAAAACCTGTCATGCTTTACCTATAATAATCCTTTTGTTTTGCTTTGTAGTGCCTTCTTTATCACCGCATTGGTGATATATCAGTATTATGTTATGCAAATCATAATATTGCACATGCATGCAATTTGATGCAACGAAGAAGAACAAGAAGAAGAAGATGGAGATGAATAAGACGAAGAAGAACAAGAAGAATTATCGTCGTCGTCGTCGTCGTCGTCGTAGTCGTCATTGTAAAAATGTTAATAAAATATTAACAAACAATTTACAATAGTTATGCATCTTGATTTGTAATGTTATTTATATTATTTATAACTCGTATCATTTATTTTATATTATTATTAATAATAATACGCGTCTCATATGAGTAATTAAACGAATATTAAAAACGTTCTATTCATTTATACATTAGTTTAGCTAGATCATCAAAAAAATTAATAAAACATTAATACAAAGTAACATTATATATATATATATATGTGTGTGTGTGTGTATGTTTATATACACATATTCATATAATCTACCTGCTTAGTGTAGATAAAGTAAGACAAGTCAGGGACGAAAGAATAGAGATAATAAAGAGCTAGTAAATACGACAAATTTATGACGCAGCCTATTCTAATCTATTCCGATGGCAACAGAAAAATATTTCTCGTTTGATGAGAACTTGTGAATCTTCATAAACGATAGTTAATAAATAAGTACTAATACCAGTACGTAGTTAACGGATCGTTGTCCTTGTAAAACAATTAATTTTCAATTTAATTAAACGATCATTTCTCATTGATACATTGAAACTTGATCCTAATTAAGCCAATTCAGTATATTTATTTTTTATCCCGTTTCTTTTATCACGAAAGGGGGAGAAGGAAAAAAAAAAAAGAAAACGAAAATACACACACACATACACACACACACACACGTATAGCAAGCTTAAAATTCTTTAGGGAAGCCGTTAATTTCCTTCAAGCAAAGAATCCCTTTTTTTCCCTTACTACTCCTAACTTCTATTTACGACCTCATTTTATTATCCGTCTTATTCACGTGCAACCCAATTGAAAACAAACTCTATTCCAGAGGCACGTTGTCCGAACGATCTACGATGCATGTGATATATGTATATGCATCTTATTATCGAGGATAACACGCTAAGGGAAGTTCAATTGCGAGCATGCAAACGAAACCGTATGTGTGCATATATGAACAGGCAACATATACAAATACAAATGTACAAACAAGCAGAGAATATATATATGTACACATATATATATATATATATATATATATATATATATATGTACATATTTAGAACTAATATAAAGAAAGAAATAATTTCAACGTGCCACCACGAGGGAACATAGATAACTTTTACTGAACGAATTGTTTTCGACGTTATATATATATATATATATATATATATATATATATATATATATACATATGTAAGTATGTAGATATTAATAGCCGTTCCTTAACGATCATTCAATGTGTTCAATCGACTATCCACGAGCACGAAGAAGTCGAGCATGAAAAGAAACTTTCCGATCAATCGTTTCACATCTGCTGTGAACTTTGATAACTAATTGTAAATAAGCTTTGAGGTGTATAACAGAAACACAACCAAAATTGTGATGTTTCGTATAATACGATCTTTTTTTTTTTTTTCCTTTTTTTTTCCTAATAAATTACACGATGTTCAAGTTATGATATTGTCTTTTTTATATAATATATAATCGTACTATATGCAATTATTAATATACACCGTTCTAGTATGATTTATGCTATTACAGGTGCATTATAAGTAAATTTTTACGAAATTGAATTATATTTATAATTCAACATTATAGGATCTATCTTCTCATTGAGATAATAATCTTGAACGAACTATTATCGAGTTAAAACAACATCTATTACTTGATAAAACTTGAATAAGTTAGATAGACCTCCTTGTGTCAAACATTGTTCATTATCAGGGATTCTAAAAATAAACATCACCACTCGTGTGCATTATCTTTTGCAGAGGACGTGTTGATAACGGAAAGAAAAAAAAAAAAAAAAAAAAAAAAAAAAAAATCAGAATCAAAAATTTTGAGAATTCTCACAAAAGAGTTAGATTCGTGACGAACGAAAAAGAAAATTTTGAAGAGAGAAAAGAGAAAAATAATCTCTTTTCATCACGAACAATTACATTGATAAAGAAAAAAAGATCTCCTCTCCAATTAATAACGATATTAATAACAATAAACAGAAGAAAACAAAACAATTGTCATAAATTTAATCTCTGATTCGATAAAAATAAAAAAAAAAAAAAATCCCGAAGCAGAGAAGAAAGAATGAAAAAAAAAAAAAAAAAAAAAAAAAGAAAAAAAGAAAAAAAGAAAAAAAAACTCCACCAATACTCGATGGCGTTTTTTTTTCTCTCTCTATTAATTACATTACATAGCATTATCATACCGTACGAGTGCACTGATAATCATGCGAAAATTTATCGACGATAATAAATTTATTGTCCCACGATTGGCGTTTAGTTGTTATTAGTTGCTAGTAAATACACGGCGTTCGACACTGACACTATGTATGAGAGAGGGAGAGAGGGAAAGAGAGAGGGGGGGAGGGTATTGAATTACAGCCAAACAGTAGTCGATATAAAAATAGAATCTAATGTTTTGTGAATGTACATACAAATACACATACTCATTCACTCACTCTCACTCTCTCTCCTCCCCCTCCTCTCTGACGGTCGTTGTTCCTGACCCCAAAGAAGACGAGAAGTCTGGGGTAAAAAGAAAGAAAAACAAAAAAACAAAAAAACAAAAAAACAAAAAAAAACAAAAAAAAAACAAAAAAAACCAAGAAGAAGGTTAGATGAGGGGAAGAGAAAAGTGGGAGAAGAGTATTGAAAAAAGATAAAAAAAATTTGTGGATATAGGATAGTTTGGATTCATTTTCTAAATTGATCTAAAAAGGATCTCCACTATATTACGAATTATATACTCGTGTTCTATAGACAGGAAACTAAGTGGGAGATGAGTGGCGAGCGGTGAAGAGACAGAGGGAGGAAAAGGAGGGGAAGGTGGTTTCAAGGTGACCCACAGTTAGTTGGTAAACAAGCGAGTAAATAGTATCTAGGGAACCACACACGCATAATACGAGATCGATATAGATCCCTATTTTCTAAATGTGTGTTGTGTGCACTCTTCTTTCCTCTTTTCGTTCTCTGTTTCTCTCTCTCTCTCTCTCTCTCTCTCTCTCTCTCTCTCTCTCTCTCTCTCTCTCTCTCTCTCTCTCTCTCTCTCTCTCTCTCTCTCTCTCTCATGCACTCATACACACAGAGAGCAACAGACGCAAGGAAGAAGAAGAGATTGTATAATATAATAAGATCAAATTTTAAATCATGCGTGTCTTCTTTTTAGAACATGTATGTATGTGCTATGTATGTATATTTAAGAAGGTGGTTGAACGAACACGAAGAAATACATTCGAACACATCATTGTAACGATAAAATAATAATGATATCGAATCAATCATTGGCGCCACATTGCGCTCTTCTATCTTGTTTCTCTTGCATTTTGTCTATTTTTCTTTTTTTTTTTTTTTTATCTTGCGTTAAAAATACAACGATCGTTTTTATGTTTTTATTTTGTTATACGGAACGATATAATAGTTCCTAAATGATTTACAAAAAAAAATTCAAATACTCTTCTTCGAGATTCTATTTAAAACAGGCTAAAATTTCTTTTTTTCTCCTTAGATCGTAAAACTACAAGGTCTAAGAATTTTTGGCCTAAATTGTATATATTATATATCATCTTTGAATCAAATATATTATATTTGTTTGTGTTATCATAGATCAGAGAAACGATAATTTCTTAAAGAAAAATGAATATTGAATAATAAAAATCGAGGTCATTCGATAAGGAATTTGGAATTTGATGTTATTAAACGCAAGTAACTACGTAAATCGTTTTTCTTTTTTTTTTTTTTTTTTTTTTTTTTTTTTTTTTTTTTTTTTTTTTTTTTTTTTTTGACAACATATCGTACGATAATTATATTAATTCTATTGAAATTTAAATATGATGAAAAAATAGTTGTAAAAAAATTGAAACTACCAAATCGTAACCATAAAAAGATCGAAGATAATTTTCATGAGTTAAAATTAAAGGACCAGGTTTTTAAGAAACGAAATGAAATGCCTACGTGACCATCCGCACGTGTCAAAAGGGAAAGGGAAGGGAGGAAAGAGAAGAGGGAACGTGGAAATGAGGGCAAACATATTCTCTATCATAAACTTCTGGAATTAGTTTCTTCCAATGGTTCTTTCTTCCTAATGAAAAACAAAATTAATCATGAAGATTAATGATTATAACTACGTTGCAGTTATAAAGTCCATTCTAATAAAAATCAAAGAGCATAGATAAATAAACAGAAATAGATAAATGAAGGAATTAAATCGACGGATGAATGACTTATCGATTATTTCTTATCAATGAACTATAAACAAAGATCAACAATCTGAATTAACGAGATAATAGCACTGAGAAATAATTTCCTTCTCCTTCTCCTTTCTCCCCTTCCCTCTCTTTTTACATTAAAAATTTTTCTCTTGAAAATTCTCAAATAGAATTGCAATAGTTTCTTTTTATAATTAATCGATCAATATAATTGAAACGAAATTGCAGATCAAATGTTCATATTTATTTCGTCGCCGTTACGATTGTTCTTTTAATCAAAACAAAATTATAAAATCAATCGTTTTGTTAATACTATTTCTTAATGGTATTTCTCTTGATAAATGAATAATTAAATAAATAAATCAAAGAAAAAAAAAAAAAAAAAAAAAAAAAAAAAAAAAAAAAAAAAAAAAAAAAAGTCGAACGATATAGGAAAAAAAATTGTGGCCCTCCCGCGGAGACGATCTCCGACGGAGGCAATCTCATTCCAGGTTAAAGTTCAATTTTATCCGTCGAAAAAGTACAGATAACTTATGTATATTGTCTCCGCTAATAACACTGTCTTATTAAACGATGACGTACGAAGGAGCGAGACAGCGAGAGGGAGAGTTAGGAGGAGAGTTTATTAATAGAAAATCATTGAAAAAACTTTCGTGGTTTTTATCGAATTGTTCGATTTCTAATAATAGAAATAAAAATGGAAAAAATTAATGAATAAATAAATAAATATATATATATATACACATAAGAAACATATGTTACTAGAAGCATGTATTCTCAATACGTTGTCTTTTATCAAACATTGTCTTATCGATGAGATTATCGCCAAAAATAAAAAAAAAAAATAAATAAAAAAAAAAAAGAAAGTATTTTTAATAAAATAATAACATTGTTACGAATTAACTTAATCATATTCAATCTATTTTTATGGATTGATTAAGAAATGTTATATCTTTATAAATGAATCTAATCAAATTCAATATATTTTTTTATAAATTTCCTAAGCAAATATTAATTTTTATGTAAAAAGAAAAAAAAAAGATAAAGAAATTTAAAGATTCGATCAATCTACCATACAATCGATATTTTAATCTACATACGACGATATTTTAAATTAATAATACGCAATCAGTTTGAATCGAACGACTAATGAAGGTTATCAATGTCGGCAAAGATCAGAATACATCATAATTATAAACTGGATATTTGCGGTAGTATGATGAAGAATCCATTGTGTGTGTGTGTGTGCGTGTGCGTGCGTGAAAGAGACAGAGAGAGAGAGAGAGAGAGAGAGAGAGAGAGAGAGAGAGAGAGAGAGAGAGAGAGAGAGAGAGAATGAATGACGCTTGTGAATGCACTCTCTGCCTACTATTTATCTATTAAAAATAAATAATAAAAAGTAAAAAGAAAAAAAAAAAGGATAAATTATATGACAAGAAACAAGATAGAATGAAAAAGAAAAGACTATATGCTCATTAACTACCACATGTTGTTTCTTGTAATAAACGTATTCCTCTTAATAGTTAAATAAATTCCTCGACCTATCCTATATATTAACTTTTTTCATTTCTTTTCTGTAATAAAACACTTATCACCAGTTATCACTGAGAATACCTGACAGGTTGAGAATACGTTTCAATATATGTAATTATTATACACATACATATATAATATAATATACATAATATGTATATATATATATATAATATGCATATATAAATACATAATATGTATGTATGCGTGTATCAAGAATCGTGATTGGTTAATTAAATTAACAAAGTCCTTTGATATTCCGGTGCCGTTCCGAAAACTAACCTAAAATATTTTTGCTATATAACTATCTTCTTTTTTTATTAAATTATACGTTTGTTTAAACGTATATATGTATATTTATTTTGTGTACACGTTTACACACACACACACACACACAAATGGAATTTAATTTTTTTTCTTACCAGCGCAAAATGCTGAAAATACATGGACTATCGGAGTGTCTGGAGGTAGTATTTTGTTAAAAGCAATTTTGCTTTTCGAATATGCACAAAAGTAGATCGCCCTGGAAGGTGCTACACCAACGAGATTTGGACCAAGACCCTGGAAAAGGGCACGTACACCCTCGTTCTTAATGATGTACCTTATACACTGGTAAATACCGGGTGTCGGATAAGCATGTGGACCACTACCCGATGGTGTCGACACGCCACAATGGGAGAGAGCCAGGAAGGAGCACCTGTAAAAAAAAAAAAAAATAAAAAGAAAAAATAAATAAATGAATAAAAAAAGAAAGAAAATAAAAAGAAAATAAAAATAAAAATGAAAAATTAAAAAGATAATCAAAAAATGTTCAATAGCAATTTTAGTTAAGACAAGTTCAACATTCGATTAAGGTCTTTTTGGTATTCTACTTTGATGTAGAAAAATTAGATATAAAAATAATAATTCATATAGGTTAGGTGTACTGATAGGTTAACACATCTATGTTATTTCTAAATTCTTTTTTCTTTCATTTTTTATTCATTAATAATTCTGCTCTTGTTTATGATGAAAAGTTAAGAGTAATGTAAAAGATATATATATTAGTCAGTAGTTTATATATAAAATTATTATTTTTCGAATGAAAATTTTTATATGAAAAATACAATCTTAATTATCATCGATAATACATTTATATGTGTTATTACTTGATATGATTTCTAGATCTTTCAAATTAATACTAAATATTCATAAATATATACATATATATAATACATACATATATAAATACGTATATAGTTATTACAAGTTATGTATATATAGGTTAAGATATTTATGATTTTGAAATTTTTGCCTTATATAACATTTAATTTATTTACTTATGACAAAATTAATTAGGTCACTTATATGAGATAATTATCACGTATTTCGATAAAAGAAAATCTTATTTATTAACAAAAATTGAATATCAGTTTATATAAAAAATTCGACGTTAACCTATATCGTAACAGTTAAGGATTGTTTTTATAATCACCTTGGATATCCTCCTGTACACAATCTCCTCCTTTGTTCCGGCGTTGGAAAACTCTTACACGTGACATGACCGGACGTAAATTCTTTATTCACTGGTGGCGGTTGAAAACCAGACGAAGATGATTGTAAACGCGTCTTAACCACTTCGAGAGGACAGGTCACTATGGCTCCTGTTGTACCAGCAACACTGTACTCAACAAGAACAACAAACAAACAAAAATAAAAAATAAAAATAAAAAGAAAACGAAAATATTACGTGTCTGTTCATTTTCAATAGAACGAAATCTTTCGATGTTTCTAATGTTTACTTCAAGAAAGAGAGAGAGAGAGAGAGAGAGAGAGAGAGAGAGAGAGAGAGATCTCAACAAGATGTAAACAAGAAAAATAATATTATGATTTTCTAGAACGTAGTATGAAATTACGACGATGATTATTAATCTCAAAACATGATCTTCAAAGTACGATATAAAAAGTATATCAATAATAAATCTTTCGATAATTTTTCGTCCAAATTGATAAAACAAATGATATCATTTCGATACAACATTGAAATGATAATATAAATAATAGTTGTTAGATGAATGTTAGTGATTAAAATATTTCATAGACTGAAAATAATAGATATTTCTATGAGAAGACCTGAAATCGTTATTTATTACAAGCTATAAATGTATATGTTAATGTATACGAAAGGAAACGACCGATAAACACGACATTATGTAGTATATATATATACACATAATGTACAAAAAAAGGACTACACGTTCAATATATTCGTTAGATATAAAAGCACTTTTACATGTCAAATTCTTACATATATTATTATATCATTTTCGATAATAAACAAAAAATTATATTTTATATATATATATATATATAGTCCCACTTTGAAGTAAATATATTTAATTTAGAATATATACGTGTGTAGAGATAATCCTTTTTTATGTAAAAAAAAAGGGAGGGGACGAAAAAAACATGTACATATACGCAATAAATACCGCGTGTTCAGAATAATGTGACACCATATATAAAATATTATGGCGAATTTTGAATTGTGATTGGCCCGCACAAATAACAGATGATCATACACATACGTTCGTACTATTTGTCTTATCGCTAAATTTTAAACAAATTTCTGAACAGATCATTAATTTCTACGATCCACGTGTTGCGTAATGTTTTTTTTTATCTCTCTCTTTACTTCCCGTCCCCTACAAACCACCCACGATGATTCGTTCATTTCGCACGATTGGTTCGTTGACCGATAGATTATGTTTAAAGTTGCGATTTTTTTTCACGATAAATAAGATTCCTCCTCATTATACACGAGCTCACCAAGATAGTGATAGATTAAAAAAATCGACGTAAACTTTTCTAGAATATATAATACTAGGTTACGTAAAGATATTTTGAGAATGATTACATCTAATTAACATTTTCTTTTATTTATTATTATTCTTTTTCCCCCGTTTGCTTTTTCTTTCTTCTATGAAAATACTATACGAATTAATATATATTGCAAATAATAATGGAAAAATCTAACCTAACCTATATCAATCCAATATTTATGTCTTGATCGAAATCAACTAAACGAACAAATTTATAGATTAAATTAATTAAAATATTCAATTACACGAATGATTAAAAAAATAGTTGATTATACTTGTAACGAGGACATCGAAACGGTTATAGATATTTATTAGTCATTTATAATCTAAATACGCAATTCTTATTAAGCCGGTTAAATAAAGCTGCATGCGCAAGTAAACGTAGAAACGCATATTAGACAGCAAACGGTAAATCTTCGAATTACTAAAAAAAAAAAAAAAAAGAAAAAAGAAAATAAAAAAGAACAAAATTTCCAAATAACACATTACGAAACTAATACAATAATTTAAAGTATGTATGTTGTGTGTGTGTATGTGTGTTCCGTTTTTCAGCGTTACGAAACGAATGATGAAATAATATTAGGCAAAATTGTTTGCAAGCGCAATTCGGTACTACATGCACTCATGTCTCTCTAGATATGTAAAAGTTCATATGCTGAATAAGGGAAAAAAATAAAAAAATAAAAAAGAGAGGAGAAGAGGAAAGAGAGACCGGGCCAGACGTTATGTTTCGGAATGTAATAACCAATCAGATCGTTCGGTTCACGCGAACGAGTTGTTCACACTGCGCAACAGAATGCATCGTGTATACATACGTATACACAACACACACACACACACACACACACACACATATATGTAATGTGAAATGCGTATGTTAACCCTGACGATTGAATATGAATGAATAACGAATGATTGCTCATAATTCGATTATAATCAAGAAAGATATTTATATATAACGCAATAAAAGTTTTATGAGAAAATTGATAAGAGAATGTCATTTTATTAGATCTAATGAGTCGATAAAACTCACCCTCCGGCAATGAGATGTATCGCTGTGTCGCGATCAAACATCCTTCTTAGAAACGAATTCGGTAACTTAACAATCTGGGTATCATGTACTTTTGTAATAATGATAAATAGAAAAATTTGATGTATCAAAAAAAAAAGGAAAAAAAATAAAGAATTACGAGTAGAACTAAATCGCTCGAACAACAATCACTTTTTCACCAAAACGTTCTTACAAATCTCACTGATGATTTATGATAATTATCTCACACACCTTACAGAAATATTTATCTGATATCAGCTTTTAACACGATGTCGACCGTACACGAGGTACAAAGCAAATTAATAACACTAAATTAAACGCACACGAGCAGAACTACTGTAATGTTCGACCGTTTCAAAACAACTGACTGGTGCGCACTACGTTTCATATGCCGCAGCTCCTTCCCCTCACCTCGCGCCTTCGATTAGACGAAAGAACGTAGAGTGGGAGAACTTGCCGGGTTTTGATTTGCCAGCAGAGAGCGCTAATGATGCGTCTTATCAAATTCAAAAACACGAGTTTGTTTTATATAAATTTCTTTTTTATTTTTTCATTTTTTTTTTTTATTACTTATATCGTTACGTACGAATAAATAGATTAAGAATTATTGTAAAATACTTAAAATACGTAATAAAATTATTAGTCAAATATTTCTCCCTTAGATTTTGTACAATGAATAATGTTATTACGTGTAATAAAAAAATAAAGATGGTTTTCTTCTTCTTTTTTTTCATTTCTTTTTTCCATTTTTTTTTCATTTTTATTTTTTTTTTATTTTTTTTTTTTTTTATTTTTTTTTATTGCTCCAACACATCATCTTTCTGCTTTTCGATGGCATAATGCATTGCTCTCAAAAATTGAGCCAATGTAGATTTTTTTGAATGTATAAAAAGAGCTTTTGCTAAAAATGGTATTTTTTTTAATGTACGTCCACTTAGTCCATAACTTTGTTTACTGATTTCCAATAGCATTAAACAGCGCTTTGTCTCATAAGTTTCTTCGTAACCATGAGCTTTAAGATAAGCAAGATTAAATAATTGTTCTTGTTCTATCAATCCAGTCTGAAAATTTTTAACGATCAGTCTATTGTAAATATATACGAAATTATTATATGATATAAATATTAAATCAAATACCCTCATTAATTCTTTTATACAGGCACTATATATTTTGTATATAGAATCTTCTGTGGGATGGCCGATATATTGTTTTATATCTGCACGGTCTACAAATGCTAAATCAATAGCTTCAGTCATGTTACTTGTTGTAAGAATTAGAACATTTGGATAATGTTTCATTTGATCCAATTGGGTAAGTAAAGCATTTACTACACGTATGGAGTCTGTAGGTTCAGTACCATTAACACAGGATTTACGAACATGTGCCAATGATTCTACTTCGTCGATTAAAATACAAACTAATCGATTAGAATCATTGTGAAGAGTTTTAAGCTCATCAAATAATTTCATTACCAATTTTCCGCTCTGAAATAGAATAAATTTTTTTATAAGATATATTTTCTTACATAACTTTTCATTCCTAGGTAAAGATCAGATAAATACAAAATTTACCTCAGAGAACCATTTTGAAAATAAACTGTGGCTATTTATTTCTATTAAATGCACAAATGTAAAACGATGTCCAAAACGAATTGCAATTTTTTGTGCCAGTGCTTTACACAAGCTGGTCTTTCCACTGCCTGGAGGTCCATGTAATAATACTACTTTGTTCCATGATATAATATTAGGATTTATTTTATTATCAGAAAATATTACTGCTGTTTCCACAAAATTTAATAACTAAAATAATAATATTAGTTAAAACAAATATATTTAAACAAAAGATATAAGAATACGTGCCAATCATTACATTTTGCTTTATATCCGAATCATAATACATGTTTTCCCACAAATAATGAAATTCTTTAGAAGGTAAAAGCCACTGATTTGCCGCTGGTAATTCTTCATTACCATTTTCTATCATTGACATGGCTGATTCACTTTCTGTCATTCTATATATGTGATATTGTAAATTGACTCCAGCAATTTTCATACGAGTTTTCTAAAATACATAAGCATTATCAAAAAAAAAAAAAAAAAGAAAAAAAAGAAAAAAAAGAAGGAAAAAAAAATAGAAATTAGTCTAAATAATAATGATACAATTACTTATTGAAATATTGAAACATACTTCATGATTACAGGCACATGATACAGATTCAATATGATCTTTAGCATGAGTAAATAAGACATCCGGTAATTCTACATCTAATAATACTTCCTCCAATTCTATAATTTTATTATGTACCATTGCTCGTATTTCCTCTTCTGACAATACACTGAAGGAAAAGAAGATATATATATATATATATATTTATAAAGATAAACTATGTGACAATAATCATTTACAAAAAAATTAATAATAAAACAAACAATTAATTATAGCCTTAAAATGCTTTTATAAATTGTGATATATATATATATATATATATATATATATATATATGTTTATATAAGTTTAATAAAAAAAGCCCTGTACAAATGTTGCAAATAGAAAATGACAAATATAATAAATAATTTTAAGATTGTTCTTACCTCTCAGATTTTTGTAAGATTTCAATATGTAATATATCAGTTGCATCCATCGTTTATTATTATTATTTTATGATAAATGTTATTCAACCTATTAAAAATATTTCACTTTTGATAATAAACACCGTAATAGAAATTATCGATTACAACAAACAATACTATTATTGTAGATGATCGATTATAAACTATCCTTTGTTCCCTTCCTTCTTATGCCACCTTGTCCCGTTCTTTTCTGTTACTTTTAAACCGCAAGTTCAAATTCATCGCGCACGGATCAAAATGTGTTAGACAAGGAGAAACAATGAATGAAAGCATAGTCCAATTGGTGAAATGAAAAGAGAAGGAAAAAGAGATAGGAGTGGGGATAGAGACACGTGAAGTTTGAACGCAAAAGACATTAGGTCTCATTCGCAAGCGTCATTTACGTAAGGAAGCGTCATTTTTCTCTTCGTATAATTAAATTATTTAATACGGATATTATTTTATTCGATGAATATCGACATCCCGATTTAATTATTTTTCAATTGGGGAACAATTTTTAAATAATATTTTTTATAGTCGTCGTTTTTTTTTATCACCACCGGAAACGCATCTAGATTGAATAACTTCGTGATTTTATTGGACGCCAGGGAGTTCATATTTTTATAAAATAAGCAACGGACAGAAGGAACATAACGGATTTAACTCGACGAGCGTAGTGTGACAAAGAAAATGTTATTTGAAATGTAGTTAATCTAATTGTGACAAATTGTTACTTAATAAGTAACAATTAATGTAATTAAATATTTAAAAAAAATTGTTCGTTAATAGGTAATAAAATTTTAATTAAATGAGCAGTATGTCGGAGGAAGATGAACGTAGAAAACGTTCATTGGAAGCTGGGAGAGATTTGGTATGTTTATAAAAATCATCATTTATTTATTCTTCCTTTTTTTTTCTTTTTTTTTTTTTTTTTTGGCAAAGACAACCTTTTTGTCGTTGTATGAATATATCTTTTGTTGCCTCATAAAAAACATATCTATGAGAACATATATGAATAATGCGTTTGAAATAACGTTATCTTTTTATAATTTTGACATTTGCTTCAAAAATTATTAAAATATTTGCAATGACAATAGAATCAGAAACATAAGGAATATAATAAGATCAAGCTTATATATTTGATCTTTTAATTGAATTATTTCAGTTGGAAAAATATAAAATAGCACGGTCAAATAAAACACAAGGAATGCATTATGTTCAGACAGATGAACAGTCTGATGAAGAATCTTATCATAATGATAAATCAATGGACCAAAGAGGATCTTTTGTAAGATTAAATTTGTTTATTTTCTTTTAACATTTATATTCTTTATTACAATCTGATATGTGTATTTGTGCGTGTATATATATATATATTTTTTTTTTTTGACATCTTTATGTATTATAAGTGTCATGTATTTTTTTTTTTTTTTTTTTTTTTTTTTTTTTTTTTTTTTCTTATTATGATCTATTTTAGATAAATGAAGTTATGTCTTCGAGAGATATAACACAAAGTAGCGTTAGTATGAGCGAAGGTGAAGCAGATAGAGATTTAGAGGGTATGGCAGGACGTGTAGCTGAATTAGAAGAACTATTGCAAGGGAAGGAAGCCATTGTAGCAGCATTGAATGCAGAAATTGATCATCTTAGAGGAGAAACATCTTCTCCGAACTCTTCGCAAAGTCATAATAGCAGTATTCCTAGTAGAGATGTAATATGTTTATATCATACGAAAGTAAGCCAAACTTAAATATTAGATTTAAATGAAAATTTACTTTAACTAATATGTTATTTAATAATTCATTTATTTATTGTATTTGAATATCTTATCGAATAGTTACAAGAATTTGAAAAAGCAATAAATCAAAGAGATAATTTAATAGAAGATTTGACATCTTCCTTGGAACAAGCATTGTCTGCAAGAGATGCACTTGTGGCACAACTTAATTCTTTAAATTCAACAAGAGAGTCTAGCCCAAGAGGCATGCATAGTATAAATTTGCAAGAAAAAGTGAGTTAAATATTTTTTTTTCTTTTTCTTTTTTTTTCTTTTTTTCTTTTTTCTTTTTTTCTAAATCATTGTTAGTTAATACTATAAGAAATATTTTCTTCTTTCTAGATCGACATGTTAGAAACTACTTTAACCAATCAAAAAGCTGTCATAAGTAAATTAAATTCTCAATTGGCACAAATTCATAAACATGTTCAGACATTAGAAATGGAAAAGGAAACGCGAAATGCCGAGATTAGTGATTATAAAATACAAATTAATAATTTGAATGAACAAATTCGGGTTGGTGCTGCTGAAAAAAATTTAAACATTGCAGAGATGTTGGAACAACAAAAGCAATATGAAGCACGCGTTGATAAAATAAAACAAGATATGCAACATATTTTAGAGAAATTCACAGCTGAAACCAATACAAATACTGCTAGACATCAGCAGGAAATAAAGGTTCGTTTATGTATATATATATATATATATATATATATATATATATATATATATAAAGTATCTTCAAAATATATTGAATGTAATAGTATGTATCATTTAAATAATATGTTTTTAATACTTCTCATTAGGATTTATCAATAAAACATGAAACTGAATTAAAAAATATTTGCGTGAAATATGAGGAACAATTGCAGTCATTGAAAGAAGAAAATAAATTATTAGCTGATCGTTTAAATAAAGAATTACCAGATTTAGAAAGTAGACATGCCAAAGAATTATCAGTTTTTCAAGCACAGTTGGCACATTATAAAAAAACCGTTGAGACTTTAAAACTTGAGTTGGTAAACCGTTCAGAGGCTCAAAATAGAGCTCAAGCTGAAGCTGATATGTTTAATTCCAAACTTGAAGAGCTTCAAGTACAAGCAGAGAATAACCGTCGCTTGCAGGAACTAAATAATCAAAAGGAGAAAGAATTATTGAATGAACAGATTGAATTGCATAAAATTCAATTAGATGAGATAACTTCGAAATACGTAGCTGCTACCACTGTATTAGAATCTAAAGAAAGTATTGAACGTTCATTGGATCAGGCATTGATAAATGCTGCTACATTGAAACAGGAAAATGATGGATTGAAATTTCAATTGGATGATTTATCATCTAGATATTCAGCAGCTCAATCTCTCATTGAAAATAACCAAGCGCACGAGCGTACCATGAGTTCTAGAATATATGATTTAGAAAAATCATTGTCAAGACTCAGTGGTATAAACGTTAGTATGCTTAGTGAGTTTAATGAAACTACTTATCAGACTTTCGATGAGGTAACCATTAAATATCAATTAACAAAACAAAGACTCGAGGAGAAGGAACAATTGGAGAAAGTATTACTAGAACAAATACAAAATTTAGAAGATAATGGATGTAAAATGATAAAGGAATTGGAACAGGCTAATCTTATTAATAAATCTTATGAGAAACAATTGAAGGATACGAAAAATATGTGCGACAAATTAGAATCTGAAATGATATCTATGAGAGAATCAAATTTGACGAATTATGTGCCTTCGGAAAATATTACGAGTAACGATACTAGAAATATAAATGTCATAGATAAAAGTGATTCTATTGAAATGCTTCAGAAACTAACGATCTATGAGAATGAAATAAAAGAATTAAAACGTATCGTAGAACAAAAGAACATTGAAACTACAGATAATACGAAAAAACTAAATGAACTGGCAGAACAAATGAAACATTCGGAGGATGAGTGTAAACAATTAAAAAATGGTTTGGCAATAGCTTGGGCACAATGTGCAGAAGTTGAGGAAAAATTAAATCAGACATTGGCAATACAAGACAGTACTATAGACATATCTTTACCATTATCAGAATTTTGTGCAGCTTTACCTAAACATTTTGGACATAATAAGACTACTAAAGATTTTACAAATGACACTCAAAATTCGTTTAACGAAACTGATAATTTAGATGTTATTAAGGAACAATATGATGAGAAAATAAAATCTATGCAAAATGAAGTGAAATATCTTACGCAAGAAAATGAGAATATGTTTAAGGAAATGGAACATTTGATAGAAAAGCAATCAAATTATGATGAGATATCAAACAAATTACATCAGTATTGTGTGTTATGTGATAAATTAGAATCGGAGAAGCAATCTTTATTGGATGAAAATAGAAAATTGAAAGCGGATTGGGAAGAAATAAATGTATTACATAAATCGTTGGACGATTTGCAAGTAGAAAAGAATAAATTGCAAAAGGATATAGATAATTTGATTGAACAGCACAAACATGAGATAAGTGCTATTAAAGCAGATTGTTCGAAGGAATTAAAAGCAATGCAAACACTTTTACTTAATGTGAAAGAAGGAAATATCGGATTGAATGAATTGAAGAACGAATTAGAAATACGTCATGCTAAAGAGATGGAAGAATTAAGAACATATTTTGAACAGAAATGTTTGCAAATGGAAAAACAATATTCCGAGGAAGTATTTAGTCAGCAATCGAAAAAAATGTCCGATAATGACAGTGAAATTGAAGAATTAACGGAAGATGTATATTTTGGAGGTGCAGGAGATTGTTTAAATGTTGGAAACGTATCTGGACATCACTCTAGAAGCGGTACACCTGTTATCACGACTAAAGAAACAAAACATAAAATTTCTAATGAGGATTTGTCTAACGTAGAATCAGAACATGAAACAAGTATTAAGACACTAAAACAACAATTGGATAAGAAAAATGTTGAAATACAAAATATAAAATTATATTATGAAAAATTATTAGAGGATCAAAAAGAGATACACAAGAATCAATTGAAGAATGTAAAATTAGATATTGGCCCTTCATTTTTACCAAAACCAATTGAACAGGTAACATATAAATATTTTCTTATATATAATTTTTATTTCATTTATTTATTTATTTTATTTTTTTTCCTTTCTTTTCTTTTTCCAATTGAATATTTTGACAATGCATTGTATTGTTTTAAAGCAATGTTATGTCCATAATTGCACGGAAATGATAATTTTTATATATATATATTTATTAATAAAAACTAATATAAATGTTTGTTCTATTCGAAAGTTTTACATGTTGTAAAAAAAAAAAAAAAAAAAAAAAAAAAAAAACACAATTGGCTTCAGAACTTTCCAGTCTGCAATTTTTGTATATATATATGTGCATGTACTTTATGTATGTTTTATTTATGATTGTGTCTTTTCTTTAATTTTTACTATTAATAAGATCTATAATAATAATAATAATAATAGTAATAATAATAATAGTAATAATAATAATAATAATAATAATAATAATAATAATAATAAAGTTAATGTATTAAAACTAAACCAAAGTTTTTTGTGTAACTAACACATTATCATGCGGCATGTTCTGGCATGCAGTGTTGTCAAACAGAGTTTGATACAAGAACACTGGAAAATGGTGAACTATCCAAGTTGCAAGCTGCCTACAATCATCAATTAGAAGAACAGGTGGCATTAGCTAAACTTGACATTGTCAACGCTCTTCAGGAACAAATTCAGGTAGCCTCAAGCCACCTGCAAATATTTAATAGCTCGTTTATACATATGTTTATGCACGTTTACAATGAAATTGTTTGGAGTAATTAATTTTAAAAACATTGTTATATTTTATATCATTGTACAGGCACTTTTATTAGTTGAAAATGACGGGGAAGATAATTGGCCATCCGAATTAATAACACTACGAGATAAATTAACTAATAACGCTAAGCAACAAATACAAGAATTGAAAGAAAATCATGCTGCCGAGGTGCTTCGTTTAAAAGAACAATACTCTTACAATTTAGCTCAATTAATTGAAAATCATAAAGAAGAAATTCATAAGATTAAAGCTGGGATGATGCCTGAAGATTTTGAAAAGGAAATTGACATTGATAATTCTGTAGTTCCCTTGAAAATTGGAATTAAAGAAAGGTATCGTAATTGTCAATATTTTTTATGAGATATGCAATATACAAATTGTATAAATGATATATTTTTTATTTACAATATATATTTTTGTCATTTTTTAAAACAGAGATCATTTACATAAGATGTGTTTCACTCTTAAAAATTTAATTGGAGAATTGATAAAATATTTTGCTGTTTGCGAAGAAGAAGTCAATAATACTCTTATCAATGAAGTTTTAAAAAGACAAATGCCTTCATTAAATTCAAAAGAAAATATTTCGAGCACAGTAATTGATCATTCTAAAATATCTGAAGTAAACCATGAAAAAAATGAAACTAAAGTTCATCCAAATACCTCTGAAGTAAAAGTTAAGAAGGTTCATTTTGCTCCACAATCCGATGAAATTATATCAATTATAAATAGTGATAATGAAACATTAAGGGGTATACTTGTTAAAAATGAAGATGTAATAGAAAAATTACGATCTGAATTAAATAACAGCTTACATAGATTGAGAACAGAAAGTGCAGAAGTATTTAATATTTCACTTTCACCTGACGAGAAATTGGATATATCTTCAAACAATATATGGAAAAAAAATATTATTGAAGAACTAACTATGAAATTAAATCATACTGAAGGTTTATTATTAAATTATCAGGAAGAATCAGAACAATTGAAAATGAACATTATTGAGCTTCAAAGGAAATTGATTAATGCCGAAAACAAAAAGGAAATTATTACCGAGGGTTATGGTGAACACGACGAAACTAGAAATGACATTACTCTTCAAGATTTTTCACAATTACAAGAAAAAGGTATCAACAAATTTTATTTATTACGAATTAATAGATATTAAATTATAAATCTTTTCATTTTGCGAATGAAAATATAAAATATATAAAATCCTTTTCAGCAAGACATGTATTGTCCAATGGCGGTGGTGAGGGTTCATATTTATTGCAATTAATAGAAGAATTATGCACACAAAGTGACAAATTAATGGAAGATGCAAGAAAGGAAAAAGAAGATTTGCAACAACAGGTAAGTTGCCTTTATGATTACAAGGTTTGTATAATACCAATTGCATGTATTTTTATTTTACTTAGACTTTTGTTATGCTACATATAAGGAATTCATGGTGCATCATTGTATTGGTAGTCTCTTTCTTATATTAGTTTATTTATTTATTTTTTTTTATATGTTGCATCTATGAGCCCTATAATATCATTGTATTTATGAGTATAAAATTATTTCCTCTTGATAAGGTAAGCAAATGAAGTTGTTTGAGTAAAAAAAAAAAAAAAAAAAGGAAACCATTTTTTTTTTATAATTTGGCATGCACATTTGAAATACAGTCTTTATAATAAATTCAAATCTGCTTCTTCAATATTATTATATTTCCACGTTTGTCTGTAGTTATATTTTTCATTGGTACAACATGAAATAAGCAGAGAATTTTTTAAATTATATTAATAAAGAAAAATCTCTATTAGTTTTCATCCTTAAGGAATTAACATTTCATCATTAACAATATATTTCTTATGGATAGCTTTTCCGCGAATATACTTGTAATATAATGTAGACGTGAAATAGATAAATTATGTGGCTTTGAAGAAGAATTCTTAAAAAATTGATTGGCGTTCCGTTGTCTTGCCAGCAGGTGCCTTTAGAAACTACTTCTCCTTCATACATTCACAGGGTTTGCTGTGGAAAGGTAAATTACAGAACAACTAATATTATTAGAAAATTAGTAGTAAATTTATATGCATTTTATATATGTATATACATGTGTGTGTATATATATATATATATATGATTA
The DNA here is from genome assembly GCF_910589235.1 of Vespa crabro. NCBI lineage: Eukaryota > Metazoa > Arthropoda > Insecta > Hymenoptera > Vespidae > Vespa > Vespa crabro. The sequence continues at coordinate 9,902,927 of NC_060959.1, forward strand.
ATTTTCTGCAGCAATATAATTATCTCTGTTGACATAATTTTTAAAAATGTGTAATAACATTCATTTATTTTATTTACGCGATATAAATACAAATTTATTAAACAAAATATTAATATTCAATGACAAGCTTGGATCTCTGATATGCATGCAAAATAAATGTTAGTTTTCATATATATTTTCGGTACAATGCATTGAAAGGTAATTTTTAGGACAATTAAGTTTCATATAATTGTACTTAGATACATTTGTATTTTATCTAATATTTTTTTGAATGCATTCGATGCAGTATGTTCATAGTGCATGATATGTTTTTACTGCATGAAATTTATAAGCGAATGAATGTATTCTGCATAATTTTCCTTTCATTATTATTATCTTTTTTTTCTTTTCCCCCAAAAAAATCTGGATTATATAAAATTATGGTTGGTACACTAATAATTGTTAAATGTGTTATTTTTTTTTTTCTTCATAGAGTATATATATATATATACTTAACATTTTTGTTTTTAAATATAATAAATGTATTAAGTGTTACAGCTTGTAAAAATAGTAACACTATAATCGTGCTTAGATAATAAAATTCTATATCGATTTTTTTTTTTTTTTTTTTAATTGATTAATCTCCATTTTAATCAGGCAATTATTATGTCTTAAATAAATTGTGTATATGTATATACATATATTTATATTCAATAATATTTATAATCAATATAATCGTTTAGATCGAAGCAGCGGACAAACAATTAAAAGCAACGCGTACATTTTTGGAAGAACAAGCAGCAGAACGTGAGGCTGAACGAGATGATTCTGCCAAACAAATAAATCATTTGCAAGAGCAATTGAAAGAACGAGAACGTGAAAAAGAAAGAGATCAACGTATAACTTCTGAGGTAAATTTTCTTCAAAAATAAAGTTTTTATTCCTGGTTATTAATTTAAATTGAATTAACAGTTCAATGCTTTTTTTTTTTTTTTCATGGTGTCAAAAAAGAAAAAAAAGCATTTATCACTAAATAAAAATCAGTATTGCATGCATTAATTTTTAACGTGGCACATACTTTTTTCGTATATTTCAAATACATTAATTTATGTATCGTATTGCACAGACTTTTAAATAATTGTCAATACAATATTTGCAATGCAAAGTTCGTAACATCTTAGAGAAATAATGATTTTAAAGATTTTACTTTATCGAAATTTTTTTTTTCTATCTATTTCTTTATCGTTATGCTTCATAAGTAGTAATTGGTACATTATAATTTTCTTTTTTTTTTTTTTTTTTTTTTTTTTTTTTTTTTTTTTTTTTTTTTTTTTTTTTTTTTTTTTTTTTTTTTTTTTTTTTTTTTTTTTCCAATAAAGATATAATGAATTTTTTTTAATATCATCAAATTCATATATAAATATAATTCATTTTGCTATACGATCAAATGGAAAATTACTTGATACATAATTTATATATTATAATGATTAAAATACATCCTGATAAAAAATTGGGTTGGTAATATTTTATTAAAAAAATTATTATTCCCCCAAAAATATAATGAAGATTAGTTGCTTTTTTACTACAACTAATGTCATTATTTATATTATGGTGATGAGGTTGCTTGCAATATGCATTAATACTAATTTTATTAACACCGATTTTTCTGCACTCCTGGTTTTGGTTTTCTGTTTGTTGCACAATGCAGAATTCACTATCACCCGATTCATCGACAGAAATACCTGTGCTTCAAGTAATCGACATCGCCAAAACAGTGAGTGTTACTGTATTTATTTTAAATCAGATAATACTATATAATAATAATATTATATATAACATAATAATATGATAAACAATAAAAATATAAATACGTTTAGCTTCTATATTAATTATATTATATTCTTCAATAATTATATCTTCGAAAATATATTTTTTTATCGATTAAATACACATAATTTTTTATGCATGCGTTTTTAATAATGCAGTAAAAATGAGATGAAATAATTAAAATTAAAACATATGGTTAAAATGATTATTTTCATAAATTTATAAGTGGTGTTATGCTTATGTTATTTTTGTTTGCTTTTTATATATTGGGAAATGCTTCTTTGTAATGTTGTAATAATTTGCTGCTACGGTTTTGTTAACATTTAAAGCATGTCGATGTTCAATAAATTAAAACTTATATATTATTTAGGTGGAAGCTTTAGAATCACAAATGAGAGAAATGTCCTCTATGATGTCTGATACGGAAGCTAAAAAATCTGAGACTGAAAGTGAACTTAAAGCTGCAGTTGATAAAATATGGGTTTTAAGAGACATTGTACACGATTTGGAGCAACAATTGCAGGGAAAGATTGAAAGAGAGGAATCATTGCAACTTCAAATTACACAATTGGAAGCAATAATTACTGCTCAGACGAAAAATCAACAAGATCTTGTACAGGAATTAGATTCCATAAAGATGGGTGAAACGAGTAGACAAATAAATGAACATATTACTCATTTACAGGTAAGTTTTAAACTTTTATAAATTTGGTCGATAAAATGATTTTTCTATATTATATAATAGCAATTAAGAAATAATTTTCTTTGGTATTGATATTAAACAAATACATGTTTATTTTTATAGGAAGAATTAAGGAAGCATAAATTGAGCTCTGAACACTTTGATGCTAATTCTTCTACATTGAAACAAATGAAAGTTGAACTTCGAGATTTACAACTTCAATTGGACAAGAGAATTAAAAATTTGGAATCTTTACATATTTCTGATTCTACCTTAAGCATCAGTCAAAGTCAGCCAAGCGAAGATGTTTCCATCAGAGAACAAATTGATGCCACTAGATGTCCTACGCCAGATGATCCTACAGCTCCACCAATTTTACCTCTTGACGAAATACTTAAACTTAAGGAGAAAATCTTGAAGCATGCTAGGGTTGAGGAAGCTGCTTTCAAAAAGATCAAGGATTTGGAGATGGAATTGTCAGGGCTCAAAAATCAAAATGAGGAATTACAAGCGGAACAAGAAATATTACAACAAACGGCATCTGAACAATTGTATCAAATGGAAGCAATGCGTGGTCGTTTGGAACAACAAAAACAAAGTGCTCCGTTTGCTCAAAGGCAAGCAACATCAAGATTAGAACTTGAATTACACGAAGCTAATACCAAGATTCAAGCATTGGAACAAACCATTTCTGATAAGGAATTAGAGGTATTAAATAATGTCATATCATCATTTTTTACATGAAAATTTTTATATAATGCGTGAAATAAAAGATTATTAAAGTTTTCTTTATAATAATTATTTTTTAGTTAAATGATGTGAAGGATCAGCTGCAGAGATCTAATCAGTTATTATTAGAGAAAGAAGCAGAAATTGCAAACGTCGTTCAATTAGAAAGTATGACAATTCAGAAACTGAAAGATCGTTTAACTGTTTTAGAAGATGAGAAGAAGAATCTGCAGGTGATTTAATATAATATTAAGATCTTTAAAAATCAATTTCTTTTTTTCTTTATTACATTTATCATATAAATATAATAATGTTTTATTTCAGTCAAAGGTCGGAATTCAGGAACAAGCTCAATTGGAGTTACCGCAATTAATTGATTCTATGTTAGCTGATAAAAATGAAGAGATAGATCATCTTAAGGAACAGTTGGCTAAAAAAGAGAAACAATTAGAGATCTATTCGTCTGTGACATTGGACGAGGGACAGCTTAGAGAATTAGCCAAACATATAGAACCAAAAAATAGTGCTCGTACTTTGAGCGACATACTTTCTATTCATTCTGAGTGCGAAGATGTTTCCGAAGTAATTAGATGTGGTCAAAGTTTAGTACAGACTATACCTCATAATATTTCTAGTTTTAAAGTTCCATCGGTTTCTCCATCGTCTAAAGAAGGATTGGATGCATCTGTCATTCCTTTGTTAGAAACTAACAAAATGAGTATACAAGTACCCCCGTTAGACTTAGGCTCACATTCTCAAAGTACGTACAATCAGAATTTACATGTATCCGTTGACATTGATTTACCTAATAACGAGACAGAATCGAAAATATCTAATGAAGACGTTGGGGATGCAATTGATACGAACAAACCATCTGTCGAATCCAAACAAACGATACGTACTCCTGTTAAAAAAGAAATTTCAAGTACGAATGTATTGTACGCGAGTAATAAAAGAACAAACAACGACAGTTCTCAGGATAGTTTCAAATCTTATCGAACGTCTGCGACGCATACACGAGAATTTGACAATGATGAGACGATGCAATTGCAAGTCCAACAATTAGAAAAAGAATTGCACGAGATAAAGGAAGAATTAAATGACAAAATAACGATATTGGAGAAACGTGAAAGTGAATTATTGACATTACGTAAACAACTTAATGAATTGCAATTAGAGCTGAAAGAAACTTGCGAAACTCAGACACGCGATAAGAACTTTTATAAGAATCAATACGAATTGATGCAAGCGTCCGAAAATAAGATAAGGAAAGATTTATTACAGGTGGAAAATACATTGAAATTAAAGAAAAATGAATTGCAGGATATGAAGGATAAAATGCAAACGAATGAAAAGATAATGATTGAATTGAACTCTGAGAATTCTAGATTAAGAGAGACCATGCAAAGTAAGAACGAAGAAATTGTGGAAAAATATATTGCATCGATTCAAGAGAAAGCACGAGAATTACAAAGCCTTCAGGATGTTTTGTCAGAAAAGGAAATCACTATTGAAACTATTAGAACAAGAAACATTGAAATTGAAAATGAGAATAAACAATTATACGAATATAAGAAAAAATGGGACCAATGTGAACGAGAACTTATAGATAGTCAAAGTGAAATTCAAAGATTGACGGATGGATTAAACAATAGAGATCAGATTATTAGAAGATTAGAGGAAATGGCAAGACGTAGTAGTTTTTCGGGTACATCCTCGCCATCCGATTGTAAGGATCAGGAGATACATCATCTTCAAGAATATTTAAAAGAGAAGGATAAAGTTATAAGACAGATGAGCGATGATAGTAGAAGTTTACACAGAGCATTAGAAACTATTCAAAGTAAGATGAAGGAATCTGGCAATGTGGTAGAGTTGAGGAAAAAACTTAAAGAGGAGTATAAAATCAATGGAGAATTGAAAGATACAATTGAAAGATTGACTAAAGAACTTGAAGTTTTGAGAGAATATTCTGCACGTAAGTTTTTTCTTTTTTTTTTGTTTTTTATAACTAATAATTGTATTAACTTTTTAAATAATCCATAGCACCTTTTTTTTTTTTGACATGCTCATGTGTATGTGTATGTATATGTGTGTGTATATATATATTTCTTTTTTTTTTTTTTTTTTTGCTTTTTTTTTTTATTTAGGTCGATCGCAGGACGATACTGATATCGAAGATATGGTAAAAAGAGAACTTAATTTATCAGCTCGTTTGGATAAACAAATTATGAATGCCATCGATAGCGATCGAGAGGAAATGATATTGCAAGGAAGAGAAAGAGAATCTATATCACAGTGTTCATCACCTTATAAAAAAGGAATTGAAGACAATCAATATGAAATATTGGTACGAAAGTGTGCGGATCTTAAATTACGATTAAAACAGGCGGATAAGGTTAATGAGGAATTATTGAAATTGAAGGACGAATTGGAAATCGAAAAGGAAATGCTTAAGTGTCAGGTAGCGGAATATGAAAATCGCATCTTTCAAATAAAGTAAGAGATTAATTTACTTTCTATTAATAATATTTTTAAGAAAGCAATAATATGCATTTCGATTAACAAATATTTATTTTCCATTAGGTCAGATTTGGTCGAAGAGTCAAAGAAAATAACGGAACTTGACAAGGAACTATCGGGTGAAAGGAATTTAGTACGTTCTTTAAAATTACAAATGGAAAAGAATCAAAAATTAATGCAGTCGGCTCACGTACAAAATAACGAACTTATCGAGGTACTTCTATTTTTTTTTATTTTTTTTTTTTTTTTTTTTTTTATTCGACGTTATTAACTTAATCGTGTTAATTCCTTTTTTTTTACCATTAGTTTTATATATAAAAAAGAAAAAAGAAAAAAAACATCTAGGACAAAATGAAATTTTATTTGTAATTATTTTTGTCGTAACAGTGTTTGCAAGAAAAGTTAAAGTCGTCACTTGTGATAGAAGAAAAATTGAGAAATGAGATATCATCGATGCGCCAAGAGCATAAAAATTTGGAAATACGATTGAGCTCTATGAGGGAACACATTGAGTCGCAAAAGATTGATCAATTGCCTGGTCTGGTTGATCTTTTGAAAACCGAACAAATGAAGTATATAGCGTTGGTAGAGGAGTATGAAAAGGAACAGAGAAATAATTCAGAATTAAGAGATAATTTGAAGAAAATTGAAACTGAAAGAAATCGTTACGAGAAACAATTGGAGATTGTAATTGAGGAGAAAGAAAGTTTAGTAAGTAGTTTGGTACTTGTCGAAGGTATTAAAGAACAATTGGAGACCGATCTTAGAAGAATTAAAGAGGAATTAAAGGGAAAGGAGAATGAGTGCGAATGGTTACAGAAAAGGATTAAAACTATGTCCGATGCCGAAGCAAAGAGACAGGATAAAAGGGCTAGCGAGCATTACGAGCTCAAAGGATTAAGGAGGGGACTTGAAAATGCGAGAGAAGTTATAATAGATTTGGAAGCTGATATGAAACAATCGAAACAAGAATTAAAGGAATTTGGAGAGCGTGAATCAAAATTGCGACAAAAGTTGGACAGTTTCAAAACTAAGGAAATCGAATTAATGGAAAAATTAAGTTTATCCAAGGAGGAAGAGAGGAAACAAAGAGAGCTGGCATTTGAATTGCAACAAAAGTTAAAAACTTGTGTTAAGAAAATGGTGGATCTTACGAAAGAATTAGATAATAGATCCGCAAAGGAAAATAACGATCCAGCTAAATATATGAACAGGATTAAGGTAAAAAAAAAAAAAAAAAAAAAGCAAAGGTTTTCTTCATGATGGTGAATGTTTTATAAATTCCTAATGTCGCATTTTTCTCAACGCGCGTTGGTTGTCTTAAATTTGCTGCTTTTTTTTCTCCTGGTTTCTTTTTCTTTTTTTTTTTTTTTTTCTTTTTTCTTTATTTTCTTTCATTTTTCTCTTTCATTCCATAGGAATTAACTGACGCAAATGAAAAATATTCCAACGAGAAGGATATACTACATTTTAAATTGACCAAAATTAAACACGATAAGGATCAACTGAAACAGCAGATAAAAGAACTCCAAACACAATTGCAACAGAATAAACATTTTCCGTTAGCGAGTGCAGGTCAATTGGAGAACGTTGACAAGGTGGATATACATTATCATATATTTAATATTTTCTCATATATTTTTTTTCTTTTTCTTTTTTTTCTTCTTTTTTTTTTTTTTTTGCCCTTAATACAATTATTTATATCCATGCGATATATTTATATACAGGCGGAGCACATTTACAGTAAATATCTTCGGGCCAATAGCAAATGGAAATCGTTGATATATCAAAAACGTTATTTGATTTGCGTTATTGCAAGTTATGAAATTTCGGAGGAAAATACATTTGCGATGCTTGCTCAATTAACGCAAAAGGAACGATTACATGCTAAAAAGGATCATCAACGTAAAAGGCCCATCGTTCGTTTTAAAAGTGCTGTTCTTGTAATAATTAGTATACATCGAATGAAGTGGCTGATTATACGATGGCGAACGGGTAGACGTATAGGTGCTAACATGCTAATAGGAAATCAAAATCAATCGTTTGTCCCTCCTATTCGATTTACAACGTTAAATCATTCACCACCGATAAGAGAAAAATCAATATTCGAGTATGTATCATTATTATTAATTAATGTATTATGATTTTTCTTATGGCACTTTCATTGTTTTCTTTTTCTTTTTCTTTTTTTGACAATTCATTTGATATCTTTTTGATTTTTGTTGTGGGGTATTTTTTGTTTTTTTCTTTTTTTTATTCTTTTGACTTCGTTACTTCTTTTTCCTTTTTCTTCTTTTTTTTTTTTTTTGACTTTTTTCGATCTCTTTTTTTTTTCTTTTAGGAAAGACCCTGGCGTTAGCGGTTTCGATCTTGAACAATATTATCAGCGATTAAAAAATATTCAGCAAAAACTTGGATTAGCCGTGATAGAGCCGGGAGCTGTCGATGATAATATATCATCCGAATAGTATTATATATTTATAGTGTGTATTAGAGGATCAACAGGTACACTGTGTTGTTGTTGTCTTTTTTTTTTTTTTTTCTTTTTTTTTCTATATATATATATATATATAAAGCACATACACGATATAAGAAGTTCGTGACTGTGATTTGAGATTAGTGTATCATCGTCATCATCATATTTGAGAATGTCGCGCTACAAATTGATTAAGGATTATAATAAGGTTGCTATTTTTTACCAGGTAGCATGAACAATTTCCTTATTATATACGCGTCCGTTATCTGTACATTTTGTTATTTCTCATTAGATAATACTTTATTATATCGCAATCGAATAGTTTTTGATAAGAAGAACACCAAGTAAATTTTTCTTTTGATTTTTCAAACGTGCGATATATTGAATATTAAAGAGACTGTATATAAATTTTAACGTAAACAAAACATAATATCGAGACATAATATTGTTTTAGAAACGGATAAACATATTTTACATTTAAGAAGAAAGAAAGAAAGAAAGAAAGAAAGAAAGCAAGCAAGCAAGCAAGAGAAAGCTATAATTTTTTCTTTTATTTTTTTTTATTTTTTTTCATTTTTTTTTTTTTTTTTTCTCGAGAATTTTTACTTCTCTAACTCTTGTGCTCATCTCTAATCGTGTCATTTTACCAAAGCTATATAATTTGTAGGATAATATTTGTTTGTAGTATTACGTATCACAAGCCTCCTGAAAGTGCAAACTTGTGCCTTGTATATTATAATACACGATTGCTATTTATTTATGAACTTTCTCCCTCTACGAAGTTTTTTATATTGTGAATAAAATGTATAACAAGTGAATTTTATATAGGACTCTATTAATAAAAGATACACAATAATACCTTTACACACATATATATATATATATATATATATATGTATATGTATATGTATATGTATATATATATATATATATAATCATAGTATATATGTATATATTATAATATTACGATAGAGATTTTTGCACCTTGCAAAATTTCATCTTGAGAAAAAACTAAACTGCGTTTTAAATAATTCTTATTTTTGCTAATAAACAATACTACGCCATATTATGGTTCTTTTTTTGTCTCTCCCCACACCCTCCCGTTACAGAGAGAAAATTATTAAAGAAATCAAAATATTACTTTTGACTTTAATATCAATGATTTCCTTTTTCTTTTTTTTTTTTTTGGCTCTTTTCTCAAATGTCTTTATAAAAAATGTAATATATATGTATATATGTATATATCACCAAGTTACTATAAAAAATTGATAAACCTTTAATTCCACATTTTTTTTTTTTTATATTCAGTTCCAGGAATGTGTGTATGCACGTGTATTAATTTTTTTTTTTTTTTCTTTTCAAGGTATGCCACATATATGCACACAAACGGGCGCGTGCGCGCGCGCGCACACACACACACACAAAGCACATGTCGCAAAGATTTATTACAGGAATATTCTGGTCCACCGAAGTATAACAAATCATTATCTTGTGTTCTTAATATAAAGTATAATAAATTTATATAACAATATTATTATCAATAATTTTCGATACGTACTACAGGTGCTTTTACAAATACAAATACCTTTACAAATGAAAACAATATAATATCAACAATTTATTATTATCATCAATTGTAGATATATATACTACGTGTGTATGTATATATATATATATATATATATATATATATATATATATATATATATATATATTTATATATATGTATATATAGAATACTATACTTAAGGTAATAAATAATTGCGCTTTAAATAATTCAATAATTACACATAAAATTGTGTACTTTCTGGTATGTAGCTATAATAGAATTTTGTTTAGAGATATTCATTTACATATATACAATAGGACGTGATAAAATATATATGCTAATGACCTATATGATAACGTTAATTATCTTTAATATCTAATTCTACAGTGTCAAGATTTATATGTCGAGTATGTGTGTATATATATATATACATACATTATATATATATATGTATGGATATATGTATGTATGTATGTATATATTCTAAGCATTTAAGGCTTTTCTTTGTTTATAATATATTCCTGTCTGTTGTGTTTAATCTATTTAGAACATCTTATATTAGCGTTCCCTTTTTTTATTTCACATTTTATGTACTTGGACATTGCATGATCTTACAAACAAATGATTGTGTAGATTCTTTTATTTTTTCTTTTCTTCTTTTTTTTTTCTTTTTGCTCTTCTCTTTATTTATTCTTTTTTTTTTTTTTTTTTGTTTTCCTTTGCTCGCTTTCAATGGAAATTATTATATCTCGCAATGCAATAATAATACGTGTGTAAGTCTTATTAGAATATCATCTAATACTTTCTTTTCGATATTAATATATGACATTATATTAAAAATTAAATTATCTACAGTCATTGTCTTAATTGCTCCTTTTAAATATTTCAATATAGATTATTTACAGGTATATAAAAACGCATTAAGGAATGTTGAAGAAAAAAAAAAGAATATATATATATATATATATATAAATAAACTATATAAAATATATAATAAAGTTAGAACATAACTTTTTATAAGAATTGGTATAAACAGAATGACTTATCCTAATTATAAATTAATTATGTTATAATTAAACAAAAATTAACAGTTCGTGGTCTTTCATCGATTATATATCTTATAATGAAAACTATACGTGTTTTCTGGCGGAGCATGCATCTTTAAAATTGGTTGCATTGAAAGGTACAAAATAATCATCGTGCAAGTGTCTTATAATCGTTTCGATTGGACAGAGCTTAGAATCTCTTTTCGTTTTGTTGGTGTCATCGTGTTCGACGTACGTCGCGCTATAAAAATTGGCATTTCTACAAAATGGTATTTTTTGCGTGAAATCTTTACCGTTAATCAATACGCGAAAGTAAAAATCACTGGCAACGTGATCCTCGTTTTTAGAATTAATCTTATATACTTCGATAATAAAACGAGAAGCATAATGCGGTATAGTTACTCTATCGGATACTATGCCCAACGCAGTGGCAAGATATTCTAATGTTTTGTCGTGACCAGAGTATAAAACTATTTTTGGTTTCGCTTCAGATATAATGCGAAGCATATAAGTTACTATACTACGTAATAGTCCATATGCTCTAAGTAAACCATATTTTTTTCTACTGTTACTCTTAGCAAGTTGTTTAGCTTCCCATTCGGTATATGCGAAAAGACCAGTTACGTGTTCGGTTTTAACGCAAATTCGTTGCGTTTCAAAGTCTACACATGGCAAGGAGGCACCGTGACAGACGTAAGTTAACAGAGCGTCTCTTAAGGTATTTGGATCAATGGATTGAGCTTGTTCTGGAATTTCGAAAACCGCGTTCGATGCCTGTCTTATTAAATCGGTCACTGCCGGATGAGATTTCAAATGATCTGACATTTCCTAGAAATATAAAACATCTATAATATGATGATTTTATTTGTATTCATTATTATATTTAATTATTCTATGAGAAATAAAATAAATTAAATTACCTTTAAGTGTTGCTTAAAAAATCTTTCGGCAGCTGGACAGACACAATCGACGTTACAAAATGCATAACTTTGACTTTCCTGTAACGTTATCTTAGCAAGATTTTGAAAGGTATCATTTTCTAATAGCGCATACAACAATGCAACGGCACTCTGTACCGTTCTTCTATATCTGGTACTATAAACAACTACATCCTTGCTTGATATAGTACCGTTTCCTAAATTAAGCTTATGGTAATACGCATTTCTCAATGTGATTCCGGTTTTTAACAATTGTCCAATACCGAGCGTCGTAAGTTGTCCTATTTTACAATCCTTTGAATTACTTGGTAACATTGGAAAACCATGGAATGGTCCTAAAAATTGTGCCCATGCCGTTCTGGAATAACTCGAGACGTTTTGTAGAAAAGCTAGATAATTTGAATAAACATTTTCTAATTCCGGAAGTGTACCAAAGTCGCCGCCGCAATTAACTGCGCTTATATTTCTTATGTGAGCCAAGGGTCCTCGATCTCCATGACGAATAAACATCACTATACCGCCCAATGTTAAACTCCCATCAATTTTTCCTGATTATCAGAGATAGATAGATGGATAGATAGAGAGAGAGAGAAAGAGAGAAAAAAACAATAATTATGTGTACATATATAACGTATACACATATATATATATATATATATATATATATATATTACATATGTGTACATATAATCTATCTTTTTTTTCCGTTTTATTTACTAACCTATTAGATAAATAAATTTATTCAATTACCTTCGACCTCTGTTTTAATGTCATTTGGTGAATTACAAAATCGAAATATCTTCTTCGTTTTAATATCCGATTTCAAATTACGCGGATATTCTCTTATCAACAAATCACCGTTCAACGTTCTAGCTTGCATCGAACTCTTCTCATCGATTCCAATATATTTGTACATTCCTGTTGAAATATCAAACGTAAGATTCTTATCATTTGTTTTTTTATTTATTTATTTTTTTTTCATTTCTTTTTGTTGTTCCTTTTTATTATGATCGTTTGATTATTAAAAAATAAATCATCATTTTTTATACCTATTATTTTTATTAATCAAAGAGCTCCATCTTTGTAACTTTCGAATGCCCGACGATAAACACTACGCTGATCTTTTAGATATTAGAACGAAACTGTACTATGATACTATGAAAAGAATAACAATGAAATTTTTATCGTTATGTTTTTATTAATCATTTTATTACCCATTGATTATTTTTATCGACAGGTAATTCTTCGTATAAATTTTGATAAGTTCGATTAATTAAACATTTCATTGACTCTATCTCGCAAGCTCACTGAAATTTCAATTTTGACGTTGATATATACCAAATACATTGTTATTTTCACGTAACAAAATAATACATAATACAAGATATTTATCGATTAAACGTTAATCATATTGGTCTTTTACGTAATAAATAAATAAATAAATAAATAAATAAATAATCGTAAGTATCATTAATTTTTTATAACATTTTTACGTTATTTATTAACGTTGATTACTTTAAACACTTGTACATATGTACGTAGTTAATAAACGTTGATACTCTTCATCCGGTATCTCTTCTAGTCTTTGAACCAAGGAATTTGAGAAGACGGAAGTCGTGAGTATAGAGTAAAAAAAAAAAAGAAATCGTTAAAATAACAACGTAATTGAATTAATACGTCGTCTATATACGAATTTCCTATCGATGGTAAAATAAATGAGAGACAAACGCGAAAAGATTCTTTAACATTTCTTTTTTGAGGTTAAATAGGGATTCTCGTACTTGAGAAAATGTTAAGAACCACTGACCTGCATATACATACATATGTACGTAACATACATACATATGTATCTTCTTAGCTTTTCTTAGGTACGTCGCTAATAATAATAATAAAATCGACGTTTTATATAAAAAGAACATTAAGGTCAGTTAATATCAATAATATTATTCGTATTAGAAGTTCTTTTTTTATCGCGTATTATTTAAAGGTTATCTTTCGGAAAAAAGAAAAATCGTAATTGTATATGCATTGAAAAATTGTTGAATTATTATTATTATCATTATTATTATTATTATTATTATTATTATTATTATTATTATTATTATTATTATTATTATTATTGATTCATTTGTTTTGTAGGATCAAAGAAATATGTTAACTTTTGTACGAGCAACGACCGAGCAAAGCAACGAACAGTGAAATCGATCGAAATACGGATTTCGAGTAACTCCGAGAGAAAGAAAGAGAGAGAGAGGGTGAGTGAGTGAGTGAGAGAGAGAGAGAGAGAGAGAGAGAGAGAGAGAGAGAGAATGGGGAGAGGGAATATAGGTATAAAAGAAATATTATTATTATTTACCATTATACTCTCGATTCAAACGTTTGTATACACATCATATGACCTACACACGTATGTACGCAAAGAGGGATCGTGTTCGCTGTAATACGACGTAAAATCAGGTAAATAAATATGAAAAAGTTAATATTTTCGTCGTTGTGGTAGTTCTTCCTACGTAAACAGTCGATTCGTAACCTACATTCTATCTCGGACCGTGATAAGAGTCTGACGTAACAAGTGTTCAGAAATTAGCCCCTTTTTAAAAGGTACATTCGCGTTTTCTAGGCAAAAGAGTAAGAGGAGAAGAGAAAGAGGAAGCGAAAGATAAAGAGAAAGAGAAAGAAGAGTGGGAGATTGGAGAAGTAGAGGTAATAGAAGGAGCAAAAGAAGTAGTAGTAGTACTAGAAGAGGAAGAAGGAAGAAGTAGAAGAGCATACGTAAGGATACTCGAAAAAAGACAAAGAAAATATATATATATATATGTATATATATACATATATAAGTAAAAAAAGATAGATAGAGGAGAAATGGATTTACCTGCGACCAGCAGGAATATCCAAACGCTGAGAATCACGTAGCAGTAGAATGCACGATGCTGGTAAGAGATACGGACCATTTCCGCCAGCATTTTAGGACCGTGTTAGTTGAAGGAGCGTCGTGAGATGATAATGATGACGATGATAGTGGTGATAATGATGATGAAGAAGAGGATGAAGGAGGATAGGCGTTACGACGATGATAACGGTAACGACGACGACGATAACGATAAAGACGATGACAATAAGTTAGGAAATTGTTGGTATTGGTGGTCGATCGATCAGTTTGGATCTGGATCCGTTTGATCGAGTTTACGGATCTAAACTGCATCCTCGTTGTTCAGGCCTCGTTTGAGCGCCCTTTAGACGACATAGCAGCATCAGTAGCATCAGCAATAGAAACGGCAACAACAACAGCAACAGTAGTAGTAACAGTGGTAATAGGAGTAGCAACAGTAGTAGCAGTAGGAGTAGCAGGAACAGTTAACGATGGTAACAGTAATAACAGTAGTAACAATATCAGTAGCACAACTTCCTTCTATGAGTCGAACGAAGCTCTCGTCTCTTACGATGATCGCCAACTAGATGTTCCTCGTCGTCGCGACGCCGAAACGCGTCGCGACCACCCACGGGAATCGACTTTTTGCGTTTCCGAGAGGCGCATAGCCGCTCCTCCTGTCGACGCTAATCAAGGTTAGGTCGAATAGTAGTAGGTACGCGCAAGCGCTCATTTCTCCTCTTAGCTTGAGCTTGCGCGAGCTTAAGCCGACCGGGAACAGGCTCACCCGAAATCCCTCTACTAACGTTTATTCTTATCGAAGACACAGCGCCGTGTTTTCGCGCGACTATATACATACATACATACATACATACATATATACGTATGTACATATATATATATATATATATATATATATATATATATATATATATAGCTAACTTAGTCGCTAACTTCTACGATTTTAACCACAAATGAATTCGTTTATTCGTTACTATTGCAAATTAATGCATATTTATCTCTTATATATCTCTCGTTTTACGGGTTTAAGATTATTATGTCAAGATACTTTTAACTCCTTTCTCTTTTCGAGATGATAAATTAGTTTTTGTTAAAGAATAGCATATTATTCGTCTGGGAAATTCATCGCGTCAAGATAATAATATTAAATATAATGCATAATTTGTGGTAATTTGAGTGATATATTATTATGTCGTAATTAGATTAATTTTCATTCAATTTAAATTATCGTGAATTGATAATAATCGAAAAATTTGTTTGAACAAATGTGTTCTTTTAAAAAAAGTTCAATTATTTTGTTTCTATATATATAATTATACAAAACTATACGTATTACATAAAAGTATATATATATATATATATATATATATATAACTTTTCATGTGTTCTCAATAAGAAAAGAAAAAAGCTATTGATAATAAAGATAATCTATAATCTGTAATATTCTTTTTAAATAATAAAATAAGATTACGGAGATTTACGTGAGAATGAAAAGTTTTAAATTCAATCTTTCAATGGAACTTTTGAATTAACGAATCTTTTCTTTTCTTTTTTATTTTTTTTTTCAGAATTCTAGAAACACCTACAAACATCATAATTACGTGAATAATCGTGAGATCCCTTAGTGCATACCATAAATAGTATACTTTATCATTATATATATGTATACATATATACATACGTATGTATGTACATACACATAGTCAAAGGAACACAGAATGCGGGGGCGTTAGATTAGTAATCACAGTGAAGCGGTGCCGGTAGACGCGCACGATTACTAGTACGACTCGACTTCGTGGTTGTGTCTCGGTCTCGACGAGTAACTCGCATTAACTGCTCTGATACGAGATCCCGAGACTAACCACCAACTACGAACAATCTAGCCATCAACCTTAAACGGAATATATTTACGCTTATGGTATGTGGCTACGTAACGCATGCTGCGACTAAATTTCAGCTAGATCTCAACGAATTACGTCAGCGTCCCATCCGCTCTCTACTGTCATTTTTGTTTGTCACTTAAAAAAAAAAAAAGAAGAAAAAAAGAAAAAAAAGAAAAATAAGAAGAAAAAAAAAAGAAAAAGAAAAAGAAAAAAATCCCAATTTAGTACGTCAACGAGAATTACACTTTTCTGGATCTTAATAATTCAAACGTTAAATATCTCGTTTTGGTATATAAAGTCTTAAGAATGAAACATTTATTACAAAGCTAATTAATTATTTAAACAATTCTTTTTTCAATTTAAAATGTGCTACATTTGTATTCATTCATTCATTTATTTATTTATCTTTTAATTAATTAATTGATTAATTAATTAATTTTTTTTCTCTCTTTCTTTCTTTCTTTCTTTCTTTCCTTATTGCATACCGTCGTCATTGATGGCAAGAATGTACGATACATGTGATTTTTTAGATACGACGATTATAATTACTATGTAATTATTAGAATGGCTTTTGCGTTGTACATTCTAGATCTAGATGCAACTTTTACTGAAATGATTTTTTGCCCTTTTTTTTTCCTTTTTATATATATATATATATTTTTTGTTTTTTTTTTGTTTTTTTTTTCATTCTGTCAAGGTTTCGATATTATACAATCGTTTAGAAATATATTAGCAAACAACGAACGTTGCCGAAGGGAACGTTGATCAATTGTGAATTATTAAAGTTTTAACACATTTTGCATTATAATTTTCGGAGGTAATTGATCAAGAAAAAAAAAAAGAAAGAAAAAAAGGAGAAACTTGCGATTAGTATGATTACGATATAATTACAATTACTTTTTGCTCTTATCTTTTTTTCTCGTTAAAATGTTTTTTTCCTTTTTCTTTTTTTCTTTCAGAAACATAATTAAACCATGATGATGCATCCATCGTTAAACTGTTATTGCATCAAGAGTTATCAGAGGGTTGAGTCTTTGAACTACATTTTCAAGGATTCCAACGTTGTCAAGAGCCCGCACTTTGCCTTACTCTTATTATCATTATCATCATTGATGAGCGTGTATCAACGAGTTTGATCTCACGGCCTTGACGAAATATCATTGTCGCTATAATGCAATCGTTCTTAGTTTTTTTATTTTTTATTTTTTATTTTTTATTTTTTTTTTTTTTTTTTCTTAAAACTAGTCAAATAAATATAATAATTTTATTAAAAGAGAAATTGTCCGATAGTCTGAATTTCTATCTATCTGTTTAAAACGTCGTAGTAAATTCGTTTATATGTAATTCCGTTTGTAGTTTAGAGAATGAATAAGAGAAGAATTAGAGTATACTTTTCGTAGGCTTTTCAAAAGTACTACTTTAATAGTTACTTCTCGAAATGGAATT
Organism: Vespa crabro; assembly: GCF_910589235.1. Lineage (NCBI taxonomy): Eukaryota > Metazoa > Arthropoda > Insecta > Hymenoptera > Vespidae > Vespa > Vespa crabro. The sequence goes on from NC_060959.1 coordinate 9,920,895, forward strand.
TAGTATCGGGGAAAAGGAGAGAAAGCCTTTTTTGGTAAAGGATTTGCTCGTTTGATCGGCAAAGAATTGAAGAGGGGTTGTATTGTTCGTTGGCCTGTTAAACTTTCATCCCTTCCTATCTCTATCTCTCTCTCTCTCTCTCTCTCTCTCTCTCTCTCCTAATTTTCTCTTCCTCTTTTTCTCCCTTTCTTTCTTTCTTTTCAGATGAGATATACCGACGATCTACCACGAAGGTCTCAGCCAAGGTTTATTGAATAATAAGGCTAAGATTACAGTTCTAGCCAGTGTATCTCGATCTCCAACCGAACATCACGACTCTTTCTCTCTCTCTCTCTCTCTCTCTCTCTCTCTCTCTCTCTCTCTCTTTGACCCGAATTTGTCGAAGCTTTAGATAAAAATAAATTGGAACGCAAGTACGCTCGTTTTCAATTTACTTTTGAGAGCGCAAGTGAATTATGTTTAACCGCGAGATTGATTCACTCTCTCGTGGCCATGTAATTTCTCTCTTTAACGAGAATTTCAACTTGTTATCGTCGTTTCATTCGAAACACAAGGAATGATGGCAAGTCTGAATTAGAATAGTAGAATGACTGAGAATGGTGGTATACGATATTAATAATAAAAAGATCTTTTGTACAAGTTGACTTTCTCTTTTTTTTTTTTTTTGCAGGATATAAAAGAAGAGGAAGGAAAGGATCTTATATATATATATATATATATATATATATATATATATATATATATATATATACGCACACACACATGTTGTCTTAAAAGGATTTATCGAGATATACTAAAAGGACCTCTTTTTCTTTTTTTTTTCTTTTCTGCTTTTCTTCTTTTCTTCCTTTCTTCTTTTTTGTCAAGTTAAGAAAGAGAATACGAAATTTTTACCTCTGGAACATCGTCCTCTTCCATTATTCCCGCTCTGTGATCATTTCCCGCTCACAGATCTCTTTCATGGTCCATGATTATGTGTATTCTGTTTTCACAAATTTTTCTGATCTATCTTCTAAGAATTTTACCTCAGAAATATATACCTGCTCAGGTAGAAAAGAAAAGCAAACTGTTTCGTTTTCGTTTACTTTTTAGTTTTCGTTTTCGTTTCTCTACAAAATCGTTCAACTATATTTTTCTTTCTATACCGGTAATAAAACGTAATACTTATCGATTATGATCTTTTTTTTATTGGATCATCCGATAAATAATATTGGAATTTGTAGTATTTTATACATTTAAATAGTTAATAATTATTTTAATACATTTAAAATATTAGTAGTTTATATTTAAAATTAGATGCAGCTATAAAATATATATCATACTATTGCATTATATATTCAATTCTATTATATTATATTCTTGGGTTAATTAATGTGATAATATTTTGTATGTAGATATATATATATATATATATGTGTGTGTGTGTGTGTGTGTTTATATATATATATATACATAAATTATATTATTAATATAATTTATATTATTAATATTATTTAATATTATTTATTAGTATAAATTATATTATTAATATTATTTAAAACTACAATTATTATATTTCAATAATTAATTTAAAAAATAAATTGTTTATTCATAATTTATAATCAGATAAGTGACAAATTTGTTTTATCAATTTTATGATACAACTATATAGTTATTCATGCATATTATTAATTTCGTCCTTCGTAATTTCTTAATAAAGATCTTGTTAAACACTTTGAAACGAGTGAGAGAACTTGTCTACCTTCAAACAGGATACGATTTTTCAATGGCGGCACTTTTACTTTTATGTATAATTCAAATCATTTTTTTTCTGACTTGTGAATATACTTTACTTTTCTTCCTTTTTTTTCTTTTTTTATCAGGAATTTTTTTTTATTTCTTTTCTTTTTATTACCGATTAATTATACGATAATACGTGAATAAGGATATATATATATATACTCAATGTATATCTGAAGATATACTTTCTCATATCAATGGTGGAGACTCATGAAAGCTAGGAAGGAAGTATCAAACTATAAACGTAGCAGTATTCATTGCATCCGTTCGACGTATTAGTATAATATGTACAAGCATTACAATTTACCCAATCGATTCTTGTCAACCGTTTGTATATTGGATAAATTGTCTAATACCTTTTTTTTTTCTTTATTAGTACTACATTATAATAATATGATGTTATGTATAAGGTGTATATATATATATATATATATATATATATATATATTATATATTTTAATTCATTATAATATAATAATATAATAAATATGAATTATAATATAACATAATCAAAAAAAAAAATATATATATATATAAAAATATTATAATATAATATTTTTATTATAATAATAAAAATATTTCATTTTAATATATTATTTTAATATAAATATTTTAAATTAAAATATTAACGATAACATTGATCATATATCTAAAAGATCATTAATTTTCATCGTCATATTATATCCTAATCATAATAATATATGTAGAAATTAATTAAAATTCTGACTATCGACGTTAGAAATAATTGAAATGATAATAATAATAATAATAATAATAAATAGGAAAAAGAAGAGAAAAAAGAATTTCTTTCATTCTTACGAAATAAACGAAGAGTAATCGTTGAAGCAAAACACGTACGTATGCTGTATTTCGAAATACGCGGTAGATTTCGCGCGGCTTACGATCGAATTCGATTCTTCGTAGAGCGTTAGACCGGTCGGCGGAAAGGACCGAACGACGTGCCGAAGTCCGACGTAAACGGCCGAAGTTGAACGATGTAAGCACGCACGATCTTCGTAGCGGGAGTCTCGAACGGTGCGTCGGTCAGTTCGAATCCAGCTTTTCGCGACGAACAAACTAATTCGAGATAGATTGATATCGGTCATAATCTTGTACAATAATCCGAATAAAGAGAAATATTTGTATTTGTTTTACATTAATAATAGATTTAGAACAAACGATGACGACGTGTGAGCAATTACGTGGTACAAGGAAGACATGTAGGTGAGAATATTCGTGATAAGAGAAATCGTAGAAAACCGAAGGAAGGAAGAAAAAAAAAAAAAGGAAAGAAAATACCTGATATAAAAGTAAAACCGGTAAAAGTGGTAATAGCGGTGGAAAGAAGAAAAAAAAAGAAAGAGGAAAAAAAAAGGAACAAGAAAAAAGAAGAAAAAGGAAAGCAGACATTACGGTTTCGAAAGTGTCAACTATTGTGGAAAACAACGATCGATCATTCATCTTTCTCTTATTCTTTTATTATTCGTCATCTTTTTGCAAAGAAATCAACACGAAAACTCAAGGTAAGTTTCTGCCGGTTTCTAACCGCAACAACTCTTTCCATTTACGATTTGATCCGATAACGTTTATCGTATTTTACGTTATATTGTTGAACCTCTCAAGATCTCGTTATAAGTTTATTAAATGATACGTACGTATGTATAAGGTATACGTATGTTGGGTTCATTTAATTGGGTAATAATTAATACATATAAATAGTTGTTTTAAATTTACGTAGATATGTTTAGAAATGAGAAACGATATCGTCGAATTTAACTAAAACAGAATTATTTTTCTTTCGAAAACTAATATAAGAAATTCCCCTTTAGAGTCCAGTGACATCTCGCGGTGATGCATAGTAAAACGAACTTTTTTGGTGTTCTTTCATTTTTCTTTCGTTTTTTTTTTTCTTTTTCTTTCTTTTCTTTTCTTTTATTCGCTTATCGTTCAAAATTTCCTAAAATTTTTTTTCTTTCTTTCGACATATTTTTAGAAACGAATATTAAGAGACAGATATGCACGTAGTGTTTCAAATAATAAAGAAGCGTTGGTTTTTGTTGAAAACAATTTTTGTTTTGTTTTTAAATTCTAAAATACGTCATAAGCATATGACAGACATATCGTTTGCGATATTTATGAGTTATGACAGATTCGTACAATTATTTTATAGTTATCGAAAAGATTTTTTCTTTTTTTTTTTTCTTTTCCTCTTTTTTGTTTTGTTTTTCTTTTTTTTCTTTTTGATACGATAAGAAACATAACGTTTGACATTCTTTTTGTTCTTTTACTTGTTGATAGTTGAACGCGATAAAATCATATGATTTCTACACACATGTATATATGAATATATATATATATATATATATATGCATAGAGTGTTCAAAAGACAAACAAAAAAACATTCAATATTTATACTAATTATTTATAGAATATATTTATAGAATATATTTATAGAATATATTTATAGAATATATTTATAGAATATTGAATAGAAATGCAGAGTAAAAAAGATCTTAGTAAATATAGATCGAAAGATTATTCATTTTCGAGATATAAACATTTTTCCTCGAAAATTCAACAACATCTCTATCGTGTGTTCTGACGAGTCATTACATATTCGGTTTTTCGTAATTCTTTCAAATTATTATATCAGGCGAATAATACACTTTATTGTTTTTCAAATGTTCTCATAAAAAGGAATATAAAGAATTGAAATCGGGCGAGATCGACAGGGGGCGAGGGGTGGGGGGGAGGTGGAACGGGTTCAACGCAAAATTAGGATTCCGTCACGTCCAATTCAGCAATCAGACTGATTTACTGAAGACTTTGGTGAAGTTTTTAAAAATGTAACTTTTTAAACATCACGTAGACATCGAGTTGCTGACAACCGTTTAATTGCCAATAAAATTTTGGAAATTTAACGAGGACATTAAAAACGCGATTTATAAATACTAAGGGAAAAAGGATGTTGAGCAATAATAGAAGTCAGTAAGTCAATCGTGATACTAAAATGTTTGTATCTTGACCTTTCGACCTATGTTTACGAAAACTTTTTTACTCGATATATTATCTTCTATGTACTGTATAAAAATTAAATGTGATTTTTTTTTTAATACCCTGTATGTATATATATATATATATATATATGTGTGTGTGTGTGTGTGTGTGTGTGTGTGTGTGTGTGTACACATACACACATATATCTAATCATTTATCACGAAATAATGGGACATATATTAGGTGGTTATATAAATAGAAGTACTTGTCGAAGTTATAGAGGGTGATTCCCCTCTACGTGATTGCAAATAATACGGAAGTACGTATCTATATACATACGTCGAATGATGAATTAGGCGAATTTTAGAAGTTAAAGAAAATCGAATGATCCTGTACGATAATCTAACCGAATCAATTTGTTTTTGTTATTAAATATACGATAAAAATATTGAGCTCTATCGATATAAAGATATGGTGTTAACTATTAAGAACTAGAGTTAAGAAGAATTTTCGAAAGTTACCGGGGAGATGCAACAGAGCAGTAAAATCAGAACACATTCAACACAATGTGCGTCTTAGTTCGCGTTGCTCAGCCATCGGAATGGGTATGAAAGATTCTGCACCAATTGCAATTATCTACTTGGATTATTTGTTTTATATTCTTTTTCTTTTCTTTCTTTTTTCTTCTTTTTCTTCTTTCTTTAACGTCACCCCATCTATCACATATGTTTTGTGAAATTAGTGTTATTTTTTTTTTTTTGTTTTTTTTTTTTTCTTTTATCTACTTCATTATAATTCACGTCGTTTTATTTATGAAATAGGCGTAATTATTTTTTCTTTCATATCGATCATTTTTTCTGTTTTTACAGGCCACACGTCTGCTTTATTTTTATTTATTTATTTATTTTTTTTTCTTTTTAATTTACAAGTCAATTATTATTATTTTTCTTTTTTTTTCTTTTTTTTTTTATTCACGAATCAATTTTAATGTACGATTTCTTTTTTATTTTCACTTCTTCTTTTTTTATTTTTAATTTACAAGACAGACGAAATATCGATAATCATCTTTCACACGTATGTTTCATTCAACTATCGAATTATGATTATTTTTAAGTTATAGTTATTCCTTTTTATTTTTTATTCTTTTTATTTTATTTTCTTTTTTTATTTATTTATTTACAAGATACGCTAGAAAAAAAAATCGTATCAATGTAATCCTTCCTTTTTGTGATATGTTAATGAAGATTTTTGTTTCATAGATTCTTACATATGATATATTTATTTACTTTTCTTCCCTCCCCACCTCGGAAATCATGGATTTGATCGAACGTAACATTTTGATCGTTTTCGAGGTTAGACGAGATCATGAAACTAGTTCGAATGATCCAGTCACTTTATAGAGAAACGCGTTACAAATGTATTACTGACAAGTAAGAAAACTGACTACTCGATTTATTCCCACATTTATTAATAGAAAGCGAACGTGGAAATGATGAAACTTTCATATTACATTATTCTAGTAAGATAATAATGAACTAGTCAAGAGTTAAATCTCTTTTCGATAAAAATCATACGTTTACATAATTATCAATCGATATATCATTCGATTTCGTTTTTCTTTTTTTTTTCTTTTTTCTTTTTTCTTTTTTTTTTTTTTTTTTGATTATTTCAAACAAGAATATTCTTCAATAATTTCTTATGAATAAATTACTATTAATAGGGATAACAATAAATGAGATTGAGTCAATTTAAAAAAGATTTGTCAAAATTAAAGTTAAACTTGTTTATAATTAAGAAAATGAAGAATAAAAAGGTAAAATTAAAAGAATTAAAAAAAAAAAAAAAAAGAAAGAAAGAAAATAAATGTGGACCGTAAAAATATAAAAGAAGAATAACCATATCTATTTTGTAAATAAAACAACGTGAACAATAATAATATAATAGAGTTGTTAATGGAAATGATTAGAAAAAAGAAAAAAAGGAAAAAGAAAAAGGATAAAAAGAAAGGAGAGGACAGAAAATCGTTAAAAAATATTGTTAGTAAAAAAGAAAAAAAGAAAGAAAGAAAAAAAAATCGTCCCGTCGTTCTGAACATTGATTGAGAAATTTGATCGATCCTGTGGGATTGAGGATATTACGTTTATTGGATCAAACCGAAAATTCCCTAGGAAGATTTAAAACAATAATACTTAAACGATACATTAATTTCAAGCTGTTTAATGCTACTGCGTAGGTTGGAAAGGGAGCGAGTGGTGGTGGGTGGGGGGGGGGAAGTCTGTATGAAGGAGAGTGGGAAGAGGGCAAAGGTTCTCCTTCAGGCTGATTTCTTTTAAATCATAAATATCGCTGATCTAGGAATATGTTTTTTTCCTTTTTTTTTTTTTTTTCTTAATTAACTTGAAATTTAATCTCGACGTATAAAGGATCGTGATTTTCAACGATCGCGATCATTTTTGGTTGATTAATTTTTTTTTTTTTCGGGCAAATAATAAAAATAAAATATTTAGGTAAAAATAAAATGATTGTCGTCGTCATCGTTCGTCGTTTAATGACGACGATGAGATGATTTAAAATGTATCATTAGAAATTGCGAAATATCCGTTATAATTCTTAAAGATTAAACATTGAAATTAGAATAAGAATAAGGAGAAGAATGAAAAGAGAAAAAAGAAAAGATCGAAGTTATCGTCGAAACTGAAAGTGTTTGAAATAATTAGAAGGGACGAGAGAATTTATCTTTGATCTTTTTTTTCTTTTCTTCCTTCTCCTCCTACTCTCCTTATGTTTCTTCTCCTCTTCTTTCTCCTCCTTCATCTATTTTTTTTTATCAACGATCTCTTGTGAAAGAAAAAAAAACAAAAGCAAAAAGGAAAGAAAAAAGTAGTGCAGAGAGAGAGAGAGAGAGAGAGAGAGAGAGAGAGAGAGAGAGAGAGAGAGAGAGAGAGAGAGATACATGAACGATCAGCTCGGTCATGTGCGTCACATCAACGACGACGACGACGACGACGACGACGACGACGACGACGACGACGACGACGACGACGACGACGTCGGGTCAATCAACCGTCAGTGTTTATACTCGTTTGAACAACGACCCCGTAACAAATTGTTACCTCAGTTATACACCGAGGGGAATTATCCCGTCGTGCTTGTTCTACCAACGAATCACCCAGAGTTTCTGCCTTGTATAGTAAGCTCTCCCTCTGTTATATCGTCGTTAGTTGAGCCTTAATAAT
>NC_060959.1:9933906-9936406 GCF_910589235.1 Vespa crabro
GTCAGCGTTCCACGACAACATCAGAGAAGTCTCATCAGCGAGATTTTTCATTACGTTAACATTTATTTAGTTTCCTCGCATTTCTTTAATTTCATTCGTTTTAGCTTCTCTTTATTATTATTATTATTATTATTATTATTATTATTATTGTTTTTGTTTTTGTTTTTGTTTTTTTAATTTTTCTTTTCTCCTTTCTTTTTTTATTTTTTATTATTACTTTTTTTTTTTTTTGTATTTATTCTTCACGTTTCAGCCTTGTTACTAATTCTATCTTACGATAGGATTTTTAAACAATAAATTACTAATTACTCCTCTTTTCGAAGAATTCTTTTATATCTTTGATAATTAAGCTCGTAATAAAACAAGCTGTGCTTGCAGTTTTACGATATAAAAAAGAAAATAATAATAATATTTAATAACAATAAATACTAGAAATAATAATAATAATGATTATTATTACAATAAATAATAATAAATTTCATTGAGAAATTAATTTAATATATATTTATTATATAACATATATATATATATATATATATATATATATATATATATATATATGTAAAGAAATTTACATTTATTTTGTATTTAATTTTCGTATTAATTTTTCAAGTAATCCTTTCATTCAATTATAACGAAATACCTCTCGTAAATTGTTAATTGCATTTTCCTTGTCGAGTTGAGTCCTCGAAACGTTTGCAATTAGATACATATTTGTTTTAATGAGAAGATTTAACTCTAGACGAATAAGAACGATCTATATCGTTTAATTGCTTTCTCATCTTAATTTGAGATAATTATTTGAGATTCTTCATTTATATTTTTTTTCTATTTTTTCTCTTTCTCTCTCTCTCTCTCTCTCTCCTCTGTCTTTCTACCTCCTCCTCCTCTTTCTCTCTCTCTCTCTCTCTCTCTCTCTCTCTCTCTCTCTTTCTTTCTCTCTGCCTTTCTATTTCACTTTAAATCTCGTTACCTCGTAGTAAATCGATTATCTACGTAACTCCAGAAGGTTTTAATACGTTTTAAATAAGATTTACTATTTTCTAGAGTAAGAAAGAGTTTTAATTAGATTAACTAATTGGTATTTACAAATAGTTTTAGATTGAAAAACTTTTTTCTCCTTATTCTTTTTTTTCCTTTTTTTTTTTTTTTTTTTTTTTTTTTTAAGTTATAATAATCACTTATCATCCACAATCCTTCTTTCACATACATCCTTATCTTCATTATTTTTATTGTCGTAATTTCGATCTATGGATTATGTATTATAAATATATATTGCAACATCAATAAACTAATTTTGAATGATCATTAATGGTAGCATGACACTTGCACAATTAAAAATTGCATAATGCTTCATTATGAAGAAGTGACGTGACGTGAAATAACATGACGTGACGACTACGACGAAACGAACAACTTTCCTTTTCGCACTCACTTCGGATGAGTCGCTATAACTCTTTCACTTATTATCTAAGTTACGTTTTTATTTATTTATTTATTTTTTTTTTTTCTCTTTCCAATATATACATATGTCCATTATATTTATATTTTACATCGAAATTAATTATTATTGGCGTGCGTGTTTGTGCATTCGTTATTATTTTAATATAAAACGTATTAAAAAAAAAATATATATATATATATTATATAAAGAAATATATATATATATATATATATATATATATATATGTATATTAATATTTTATATATATATAAGAATAAATAAATTCAATTCAAACTCATTAATTGTTTGATTCGTTTTGATCATGAAAGTGATGTCATATATTTTATTTTATTTACCTTTTTTTCTTTTTTTTTTCAAAGTCGTATATATAATTTTTTTTCGAAATATTTTGAATTCTTAAAAAATTATTTTTCCATTGTAACGATCGACACAAATTTATCTGTTAATATCTTTGAGGAGGAGGAATTTTTTTTATTTTTCTATTTTCTTTTTTTTTTTTTTCTTTTTTTTCTAATATTTTGAAATCTCCAATGATTTACAAGTTATATAATTTCTTTTCTTAATAAATGTTGAATTTTTAAAAATATTTTTTATACATATAGAAACTTTTTTTTCTTTTTTTTGGGTAGAAAAAAGAAAAAAAGGAAGAAAATAAAAGGGGAGGAAGATTTTTTTCAGTGAAACCTTTATTATGAGTAAAACTAATAAAAGATGAAAGTCAAACGAAATGAAATTTATCTCTTTTACACGCAACACGCATGATTCACAGATTATATTCTAAATATAACACAATTCTTTTCTCTTTGTTACTTTGTATGTCCTTTGAACATTTGAAAATTTAGTTTCACTGTTTGCGTCTCGAGATCTTCCTGTAATTTCTTACGTGACAAAGAGACAGAGAGACAGAGAGACAAAGAGACAGTGAGAGAGAGAGAGAGAGAGAGAGAAATGAATAGGTAGATAGATAGGTAGATAGAGAGAATTTAATCTAAAAGTTGGTCTCTTGCGTGTTTTTCTTTTTTCCCGTTTTTTCTT
>NC_060959.1:9941406-9973906 GCF_910589235.1 Vespa crabro
TTTTTTTTCTTTTTTTCATTTTCCTTTCGTATCGATTTCTTTTTTGCTTTGTTTCTCTAGTAAGAGTCATTATTCGAAAGTTCCAAAATTATATTACATTACTATGTACTATTGTTTATTAATATATAAAATATCGCAAAAAAATATTGTTAATCAAATTTTTAATCAAACTTGTCACCAATATTATTTCTTTTATTATTAATTTATATATATATATATATATAAATTAATAATAAAAGAAATTAATTTATATATATTTATATAAATATACAAGGTCCGTTAATGGTCAACACAATAAATACAATTTTCCTGTCCAAAGAGTAATTAAAAAATATCTATCTAGAAATCTTACTCTTGGTTTTATTAACGCAATATAATAATAATAATAATAATAATAATAATAATAATAATAATAATAATAATAATAATAATCACAAAACAAAAAAGATAAATGAAAAGAAAAAAAAAAAAGGAAGGAAAGTGCAAAGAAAATGGATAGAAAAGAAACAATAGATATGCGAAATTACATTATGAGACTGATTGATAATTTCGATGAAATAATAATAAAATAATTGTGAAAAAGAGGAAAGAAGTAGAAATGAAAGATTATATGTGACAATAATTGTAAAAATTGAGACGAAGAGAAAGATTAGAGTGAAATAGATAATAGAGAAAAAAGGGATGAAAAGGGAGGAGGGCGAGGAGGAGGAAGAGGAATAGGAGAAGGAAGTAGAGGAGTAGGAATAGGAATATGTCGAAAAGGAAGATAAGACAAAAAAAAAAAACCGAGAAAAAAAAGTATATTCCAAATTTTCTGGCTCACTTGTGAAAGATTAGAATGTGGATCGCGTGCTCGAGCGGAAGTCTCTAGTCGATGGTGATTGGCAGGGGATCGTAAGGTCGAGTGCTATTGGCTGGTGAACGTACTTGTCCTCGTGACCTGGAGATATCAATCTGCTACCGTGGCCTTTCGACATGTTGCACTTCGATCTTCTCTGAATCTCTCCTCCTTTTCATCAGCTCCTCCATTTCCTATATCACCTCCAACTCCACCTCCTCGTCACTATCTCTCCTTTTCTCTCTTTCTCTCTCTCTCTCTCTCTCTCTCTCTCCCTCCCCTTTCTCTCTCTTTTCCTTTCCTTTCTTTCTTCTTCCTCTCTTTTTCTTTCCTTTTTTTTTTTCTTTTTCCATGCATATTAGCTATAATAAGAGCGATATAATATTTCCGGGATAAAATCGACAACTCGACGATCCTCCCACTCGTGAATTTTTTATTCTCCTTTTTTTCTGTTCTTTTTTTTCTTTGTTCTTTTTTCTTTTATCCTCTTTTTTATCAGGTACTTTTTTTTCTCTCTTCGTTTTTTTTTTTTTCTTTTCTTTTTTTCTTTTAACAACGATAACAATTGAAATTTATTATGTTGGTCATTAAACGATATTGGAATTTTTAATATTTTTTATCGCAATAAATAATACGATAGTATAATAGTAACTATAGTAAGCTATTAAGTTTGTTCAATTTATGTCACGATTCCAAAATCGTTCACAATTTTTAATACTCGATTGACAAAATGAGCAATGAATGAAAATTTTCAGTATATATTTTATTATCCTTTTCCCTTGTTATATATATATATATATTTTTTTTTTTTTTTTTTAATTTATGCCAATTCTAGTACGATTTATCTCGACGAGCCGAAATCAATATGTGTGTTTGATCATTTTTATGGTGTCGTTAAATATCATCGATCATATTTAAATCGTGAAATTAAATTTCTAGCAATAAACTAAACTTCCAATTGGCGATATTTATTATATCAAAATTTTATTTATCATTTATTTATTGTCCTCCATATGTTCGATAAAATTTCTATTGTTCCAATTACATAGAAATATACGTACACACGTATACATACGAATATACATACATACGTATATATGAAATACACGTTCGATCGAGAGTAGAGATAAAACATCTCTTGTATGAGTTGAGAGGTCAGAGCATGTTTATATATTCTTTATGTACATACATATGTGAATATATATAAATATATATATAGAGCGAGAGAGAGAGAGAGAGAGAGAGAGAGAGAGAGAGAGAGAGATAAACAGGGGAAGAGAGAGAGAGAAAAAGACAAATGTCGAGAAATAAAGTTGGGTCATTCAACGACAACGAGAGAGAGAGAGAGAGAGAGAGACATAAAGAATGGAACACACGCGAGGATGTTATTCAATCGGTTAACTCGAATCTAATAAAACATGTTCCGTGACTCCTTCGTTACCCAATGACCATTCTGAATAAACTTTCTCCATGAAAAATAAAAGAAAAAAAAAATTTATATATATATATATATATATATAATATGTGGGATAATAAGCCTTATAGATAAGAATAATAATATTATAAATATAATAAATATTTTTACATACACACATATATATATATATATATATATTTATTTATTTATTTATATAAATATTATAAATTTCATAATATTATATTATACATGAATATTTATTTATAGATAAATGTATAAGTAAAGAGAGAATGTCACATTGAAAATTAATTCCTCGTTAATTATTTAATTTTTTTAAACAAAATTACGAAAGTACAAATGATTGATATTCAATATATGTTGTTAATTTAAGAAATACAACATATATTAATATTCACATTATGTAACATTAAAAATATGATAGAATTAAAATTCTAAAAAGATCCTCTAGCTAATATCATTGATTTATATTATTGTATAATTATTACTATCATCATGATCATCGTATATATCTATCCTTAAGATTTATATTGAATTGCTTTTAAAGAATTCTTAGCAGACGAGATAATATTCGTATTTTAATAAAGTTGTTTTCTGTTAAAATAAATGGAGATAAATTCCTCCTTTTTTTTTCTTTTTTTTCTTTTTTTTTTTTTATTGTTTTTTTTTATTTACAGAGACCAAAAGATACTAGATATAAAATAAATCGTAAGATATTGCTGAAATATTACGAATATATAAATACATTATTACGATGTTATTTAAAGAATAATTCTTGGTAAGGGAATAGAAACGAATTTAGAAAGTCGTTCATTCTAATTCAATGTCGGAAAAGAATATTTTATCGGTTAATGAAAACAACTTCGAAAGATCGAATTAATTAATTATTTCGTTTTCGAACGTGAATGACATTCAAAAATGTTTATAGAAATAAATCGATATTTCAATAATTATCTCATTCATGGACACGATTAATTAATAATTTTATCGGGATTATAAATTTCACTCAGATATAATATATATGTAATAGATATAATATATATGTGCGATAATGATCTTATGTTTATAATTTTCTGTTATTAATTATATATGTTCATAGACAATTTCAGTTTCAGTCTGACGTAATTTAACTTTTACTATTATGGTTTATGTTATACATATATATATATATATATATATATATGATCATTAGTCAATCGGAATAAATTTAGATAAAAGATATATGTGGATCGATTATATTGATAACCATTGACTCAAAAGTTTTTTTTTAATATATGTAAATGTATAACATTTATTTTATTTATGCTATATATATATATATATATATATATATATATATATATACGAGGATTGGCAAATTTTTGTTATTAAAATTAATTAAAATTTTTTTGTCACATAATAATAATAATAATAATAATAATTATTATTATTATTATGATCATCATATCATTATAAGTTTTTTATTTTTTTTTTATTTTTTTTTTTTTTTTAATTATTATTTCAAGTATTAAAATTGGCGTAGAGGATGGCATCATCTTAAAAAGTTATATGAGCCTACATAGGGGCGCAATATTCTTCTTAGTATAGTCTATTGTCTTAGAACAATAGCCACGTGGTTCCTATTTCCGTATGAGGGGTATAAAAACAGAGCCTGCAATTTGAGTAGGTTCTTTTACTTTACTTTTGTAACCCTAATCCATATATCGAATTTCTTTCGTATATCGATCAAGATCTTTTTCATCATCATCATCATCATCGTCATCGTCATCGTCATTGTTATCATTGTCATCGTCATTGTTGTCGTCCCTCAAATATTTTTCTTCCTCTTTTGTTCCATTGCAAAATATCATATTTATTATTATTATTATTATTATTATTATTATTATTATTATTATTATTATTATTTTGTTATAGAATAGAGACAAAAAAATATAAATAAGGTAGAAAAAAAGAAGATTTGAATAACAAGTCGAAAAAAGGAAATAAAAAATTGTTGAGATTGAAATTTTCCTTTGCTATCGATAAGGATCTTGCGTTTAATTTTTATCTTTAGTATTTTTCCTATCAAAGGCAAAAATAAAAATAAAAAGAGAGAGAGAGAGAGAGAGAGAGAGAGAGAGAGAGAGAGAGAGAGAAGATACCGCGTTCGAGCTCGTTCTTATTATCTTATTGTTCATAAAATAAAGAAAAAAAGAACGAATAGAGTAGGAAGTGAAACAAAACAAAACAAAACAAAAAAAGAATTGAAATATAAATTTCATTGCAATCGTGAATGATTTTCTGGTAATTTTTATCTCTTCTTTTGTTTGCTTTGAAAAATAGATAAAAAAAAAAAAAAAAAAAAAAAAAAAAGAAGGAAAAAAGAAAAAAGAGAGAAAAACATATAACGTGTGTCTGAACTCGTTCTTATTATTTTATTGTTCGTGAGAATAATAATTTATAGGAAATATTAAATTGAAATTCTTTATTTCTTTTTTCCTTTTTTTTCTTTTATTTTTTTTTTTTTTTTTTTTTTTTTTTATCACGTACTTCCTCCAATTAGAATTTCTGATATTTATTTAACACTTATGAAAGATGATTCATCGTAATTAACGTATCACTACATCAGGAGATAGAATAATACTCTATATACCTATGTATATATTTATATATAAATATATAGGTATATATAATAGATATTACGAAACATCGATTGTATTTTTACAATGATATTTTGTTGGGATAATCACGTGTCGTATTTGAAAATGCAAGTAGAATTCGCAACTTGGCGAAAGAGACGATTGTTATTTTTAACTATCGATCCCATCAACAAGCTAGTATCAAAGGATTTATTTAACAATAATCATTGTTTCAGCTATATATATATATATATATATATTTTTTTTTTTTTCTATTTAAGTTCTCATAAAAATATATGAAAAAAATTTTTCTTCATTATCGAAGTGTAAAGTGAAAAGAAAAAAAGAAAAAATAAATAAATAAATAAATGAATGAATGAATAAAAATGAAAAGAAAAAAAAAACAAAAAAGAAAGAAATAGTAATATAGATTTTTACAAAATTCAAAAATTAACGACGAATAAAATCGCCACTGCGGTTTTATATTTTTATTGATTAATAATTGATGATTTATTTTTTGTTATCCTTCTATTCTCTTCAAGTTCCAATGATATATATCCTCTGTTAATTATTTAAATCATAGAAACATTTGAGTATAATGATTTTTTGCGATTTAAAGGAAAAGAAAATTTATAAAACGAGAAATAATAGATAAGATCATATCGTTCGTCGCTTCATTCGACGAATTTTTAAGTCGGTCATCATCTCGGTGTGATCTCTCTCCTTCTTTCTCTTTCTCTCTCTCTCTCTCTCTCTCTCTCTCTCTCTCTCTCTCTCTCTCTCTCTCTCTCTCTCTCTCACTGTCATTGTCAGTATCGAATTAACAGTCAACGATAATCCTATTGTAATGTTTTATACACCGATCACGTAATCGTTAATAAATCTGGGTCAAGTCCGTCGACATTTTTATTATTCTTGTTTTAGCAGTGAAACTGTTATATCATTATATTATAGCTTAATAACACTTAAACATCTTCCATCTCTCTTAGAGATCGGACTTTGCTCGTTCATCTTATTAGATCTTGTATTTTTCTTTTTTTTTTTTCTTCTTTTTTTTTTCTTTTCTTTCTTTCTTTCGTCAATCGAATTCTTTTATCATCGAATTTTTAACGCAGTATCACTTCAATTAACGTTAAATTCGATCAAAATATTTTGATACATATATATTTTTTATTTTTATCTTTTTTGTCTCTTGAATTAAATCGAAAGATATCCTCAAACTTTCTGTTTACCCTTCATTCTCCCCCAAGTTGTCGTCATTAAATCTTTCCCCTTCCCTCACTCTCTCCCCCCCCCTCCACCAATTCTCCTTGTCTTTTAACCTTTCAATGATTTTTTATCCTTCATTTCTATTGGACAGTAATATTGACGATATGATTTATCAAATTTCGATTATTTCTTTACAATTTTTTTTTTTATATAACAAACTTCAATGATCGTTCGATTGGAATTTGAAACGGAGAAATTAATATTATTTCGTATCGTTAATATAATTGATATTATGAATTGTTAAGTACTCGTTCGAGTATAGAACGAGTCCAAACGTTCATCAAGAAAAGAAAATTTAACCTACAAAATTGTGGGAAAAGTGTTATTGATTTTAACTTTTTTTTATATATATATGTATACATGAAAAATAAAATTTTTGTATATATATATATTTATAAAATTTTGTAGGTTAAATTTTCTTTTCTTCCTTCTTTTTTTTTCTTTTTTTTCTTTTTTTACTTTTTTCTTGTTTTCTCCAATCGTCGAAAAGCTTGGAAAAAATTAACTCGGGAGACTTTAGAAATCTACAATGATATCTGAGAAATCTAAAATAAATCTTTGAAGAAAAATCAGAGTGATTGAATTATATATATATATATATTTTTTTTTTTTTTTTTTTTTAAACGATTTCATAATCAATTAATTCAAAAGATATATTACAATAGTATCTACATATTTGATTCCGTTAATTATTGTTTGAATATTTATACGTTCCATCTAAATGCAATCGATTGTCGTTAGATTTATTCATATTATTATGTCGATAGTATCATAAGTATCTTCTTTCAATTAGGTCATTACTATAAGCAAAAAAAAAAAAAAAAGGAAAAAAAAGAAAGAAAGAAAGAAAGAAAGATAAAAAAAGAAGAAGAAGTACTACAACTCAGGCGTCATTGAACAAAGTACGAGTTTGAATAAAAAAATATCTTTCTTTTATTTGTTTTTTTTCTTATCTTTTTTTTTTTTTTTTTTTTCATTTGCTTATTTGTTCGTTCGTATTAAAGTATTGGTCATAGATCAAAAATAGATATCACCTCTAAGTCGTTGAAAGAAGAAAGAGAACAAACATTCAGGGAGTGTGTGTGTGTGTTATCGAGCGTCGTCCAGGAAGGGTACGTTTGATAGAGCGGAAGCTTGCCATTGCCATCATTAAAGCCATAAATTGTATCTTTAGTGTCAAGCTCGTCTGCCTTTAAGTAATAATATCGTTGTACATAGGAACGATTGTCGATCTATATCTATCATTTCGTCGATGTGTTATATATATCAAATGTTTGATCAATTTTTTCTTTTTTTTTCTTTTTTTTTTTTTCATGCTTTTTCCCCCTCTTTTTTTTCTTTATCTTATTTTTTCTTCGGATTATGTATATATATATATATATATATATATATATATATATATATATATATTGTTTTTGTTTCCTTTCTTTTTTTCTTCTTCTTTTCTTTTTGTCTCTTTTTTTCTTTTTTTTTTTCTTTTTTTTTTTTTTCAAAGGAGACGGATTAACTTCAGTTCGTTAGATTCATTATGGAAATGGTGGCGTTAGTTTGCACGTAGACTCATAATTCGTTTTTTTTTTTTATAATATTTCTCTCTTAAAACCGTAACAACGTTTACTTTGTTCCCGTGAATTTTTTTTTTTCATTACGTAAATGACATTGGATTGTTTATAATTCTTTGTGCGATGATTATTTTGTTTTCTTCTTTTCTTTCTTTTCCTTCTTCTTCTTCTTCTTCTTTATTTTTTCTTTTTTTTTTTTTCTCCATCAACAGCCTACAATTTATTCCATTCATGAAATTCTCTCTATCGTCCGAAAGATGTATTGGATTATTTTTAATTGTTTGTTTGTTTAGTTTCTCCCCTATTTTTTTTTTTCTTTTTTTTTTTTTTTCTTTTTATTATTAGTAACCAATAGTTGCAATTTATTTTAATCGTGAATTTTTTATTACGGTTCATTTTTTACAATGGATCATTTATTTATTATATTTTCAAGACTGGTGGCCAATAATATTTTATACGTTGAAAATTTATTGTGTTATGAAAATAACGTTTTATTGTTTATTATTATTATTATTGTTATTATTGTTATTATTATTTTCTCTTTTATTTCTTTGTACTTTCAAGAAGATTGAAATAAATCGTATAGTTGATTAGATACTTCGATGAGAATATGTTCAATGTGTCTTCGAACGATGATTATCTTATAACAGTACTAGTAATTTTCTCGTTAAAGATTTTCTTAAAGATTACCAGAGTCTGTTCTTTCAAATTGACAGTTCGAAATGTCGATCGGAAAAGTTCAAGAAAAAATTCAGACACGTATAAATAACGTGACATTAAATCTTACCATAATTTAACAAGGCGTGAGTTTATTTCTATAATAATTTTTATCTTTATCCATGTACATTATATATTAATATACGTGCGCGCGCATGTGTGTGTGTGGATGTTTACATAAATATATACATATATACTTATATTTATTTTAATTTTTGTTTATATATATAGACATGTATATATGTATTTATATACATAGTTTAGCTTCTCCTACGGATAAATAGGATATATATGTATATATATAAATATATATATATATATATATGTAATACATAGTGTATATATATAATACATAATGTAGTCTTTTATTTAGATATAAAATTTATGTATATTTAACGAGCGTGAAGTAAGTATGCACTTCCATTCGTTTCATTTCGTTTAGTTCCGTTTCATAAAGTGCTGTTAGTGCAATGAGAAAGGAAAAAGAGAGAGAAAAAAAGAAAGAGAGAGAGAGAGAGAGAGAGAGAATAGAGTAAAAGGTTTATAAAAAAAATTATAGTAGAAAGTAAATAAATACTCTCTCGGTAATTAATTCCACGTAATTAGAGTGCTCGAGCCGTGACTATTATTTGAGAAAAATAAAAACAAATAAATCCTTCGTAGTATCTACATATAATATTACATATATGATAATATATATATATATATACAAATATATAGAAAATATAAATAATATAATTATACATTATATATACATATATATGTGTTATTATGTAATTATATTAATTAAATTATAATTATATATAAATGTATAAAAATTGTTATTTATATTATTCGAACGAAATGTTGTAATATTTCAGAAAAAGATTTTTTTTTTGTTTTTTTTTTTTTTTTTAAATTGTAATGGTAATGCCACCTTGAACGATAAAAATTAAACGTCGATAATCGCATTCGACATTTCTCTCTTTCTCTTTCTATCACTATCTATCTATCTCTCCTTACGAAGTTTGTCTAGTTCTTTTTTTTTTTTTTTTACTCTGTTTGTCGACTTGAACAGACGCTTATACTACTTCATTGTCGTCGTCGTTGTCGTCGAATGGCAATGCCTTCTTGCACTCTTGCGATCATTCTCTTGCATTAGCATGCAAAGAGAAACGATCGTGGTGGTGCAAGATCAAGAAAATAAAGACACCATTTATTTATTTTCTCTCTCTCTCTTTCTCTCTCTCTCTCTCTCTTTCTCTCTCTCTCTCTTTCTCTCTCTCTCTCACTCTTTTTCTTTTCCTTCGTTGCTCTATCACTATTATAGAGTTCATCGTAAAATGTTATGTTAATAATTTCGAATCGTTATATATACTCTTAAAATCTCGAAATAATGCATACCTCCTTTATCTTTCCTTGTTTTTTCTACATTTTTTCTTTCTTTTTTCTTCTTTTTTTTTTCTTTTTTTTTTTTTTGCCACGATCATCTTCTGACCGCTTCGAATTGTTTCGAAATAATATTTTTCAGAAAGAATCGACATCAATTGGACAATGATAAATATGTAATATAAGAAATCTTGCGACAATTTTTATGACAATTTTTTTATATAGATTCTTAATTATATCTCTGACTGATTTTTTTTTTCTTTTTTTTTTTTTTTTTTTTGGATATCCTCCAAAAAAAAAATATATATATATATATCACGTACGTACTTTGTATACCTTGGAAAACAATTATTCTCAATACAATCATAATGTATCGTTGAATGACATTGGAAAATATAATTTATTACAGTAAATACGTGGGAGAAAATGTTTAGATTTAGTTTTTTTTCTCTTTTTTTTTTGTTTATACCTATCATTTATACCTATTACATTTGTTATAATTTTTTTATAATATTAAAAAAAATATATATATATGTTGATAAATATCTGTAATCAATATATTGCATTTTATGTCTGTACGTTTGAAGGAAAAAATTCATTTACACAATTTACACGATTCATATAATGATTTCGTATGATTACATATGTTTAAGAGAAAAAAAAAAAAAAATAAAAAAAAAAGGAAAAAAAAATGTTAAATGATTTCTAATCGAATTCTTAAACAATTGTTATCGACAATCAAGGATCTATTAGAAAATGTATTTAGGTCTCTCTCTCTCTCTCTCTCTCTCCTTTTCTATCTCTCTCTTTGTCTCTTTCACTAAAGTTAAGCCACGTGTAGTCGGTGATTTTCTGACGTCATATATGTATATGTATATGTATATGTATATGTATATGTATATGTATATGTATGTACGTACGTATCTATACAACGAAGGATTTTAATATTATGTGTCCGAATGATTGTAGTAACAGATCATGCGTATCATCGATAGTCGACACCTGCAAATCATGACTCGTGTCATTGAATGATAATTTCATTCGTATGACTCGTATATGCCACGTATCATGTATATCGTTATAAGCCATTGGAAAATCCGTCTTATCGTCAATGTTAACAAAATATATATATATATATATATATTAAAAAAAAATTATTTTGATATATATATATATATATATATATATATATATATATATATATACTATATACTTACTTTAATTTAGCATATACATGTACATATATTTATTATAAAATTTAATACATATATATATATATATATATTAAATATATTATTAAAATTATTAATATTAAAATTATTAATATTAACAAAAAAAAAAAAAAAAGAAAAAAAGAAAAAAGAAAGGAATAGAAAAAGAATTAGCTCTTCGCTCGATTATTTTTATTTCTCATTCAATCTTTTTTCTTTTTCTAAAAATTTTTTTTTTTTTTTTTTCACTCGATATCTTTAATTTGAATTAAATTTCACTGTCATTCAATTTATTCTTTCATTTTAGTCAATTAATTAATTTTGTTTCATATATTTTTTCTTTTCTTTTTTTTTTTTTTTTTTCTTTTTTTTTTTTAAGAATACAATACGAGATACTTTTTCTCTTTTCGTATTCATTTAAATGTACATTTTATATATATGCGCTTGTTTGGTGCGTGTGCACGTGAGCGAGTGTGATTATTTTTATGTATATTTCAGATGTGGCACAATCTAACGTGCGTCGACGATTTTCTAAACCGTGCCTTTCACAAGGTCGGCCTTGTGGTCGGCCGTCATCCTGGTTATTTTGTCATCGTACCAACCCTCTTGGCCTGCATTTGCTTCACCGGATATCAAAGGATACACTACGAGATCGATCCAGAATATCTCTTCTCACCGGTTGACGGTCCTGGAAAGACCGAGCGAGCTATAGTCGAGCAATATTTCAAAGTCAACTATAGTCATCAGTTTAACGTCGGCCGTATCACCAGGCCAGGTATATTTGTATTAACAAATGAAATAATCAAATGAAATTAAATAAATCAAATGAATTAAATAAATCAATTATCAATGGATCCCTCGATCGAGGAAATATGTGAACGTTTTAATATTCAAATTTGACAACCACTGGTTAGATGGACATTGATTCTATTTAGGATAGATTAATACTATCGTTAATAGCTTTATTAAGTGATTCATATTAAATGTTACGAGTCAATGATTCATTTGATTATAGATTTGAAATTAGTGAAAGTTGATTCTCGACGACATTGAAATAAATAACTGATTTCGTTATTTCATTTTATATATATATATATATATATATATATATATATATATATATATATATTATTTTTCTTTTGTAGTGACTAATTTTTTTTTTTAAATACTAATTCAATCTCCATTCGTTCCTTCATTAGGTCGATTTGGCCATGTAATAATTATTCCGAAAGACGGCGATCCAAATATGCTGCGAAGCGTAATTTGGAATGAATTGCGAGAGTTGGATCGAATAATACGAGAAGTTAAAATAAAATATGAAGACGAAATATTCACTTATGAAGAGATATGTGCACGTTGGCTCGACGAATGTTTCAACAACGACATTCTTAATCTTCATCACGTAATAGAGTAAGTTTCCTCAAAATATATTGGATATGTCATTAAAGAAAGAAAAAAAGAAAGAAAGAAAGAAAGAAAAAAAAAAAAAAGAAAAAAATAAATAAAAATATAAATGACAGATTTTAAATATCATAGTAGATCTTTATTAATATCTGAATATTTATTAACCTCAGTTTTAATGAGATAATTTATTTTTTAACGATCGATGATATTCAGTGTCAATAATAACATTAATTTACAAAACAATTTTTTTTCCTTTTTCTTTCTTTTTTTTTTTTTTTCTTTTTTTTCTTCATTCGAATTCAAACAGTCTATTATCTAATTGATTCGGATCGAATAAATTCGTGCAAATCTCCGAATAATTTTTTTTTTAAATAATAATAATAAAATCCAATGTCCTTGAAATAGGATTCAAGCAAGTATCTCCAATCGGTAGTAATAATTTTTGTAGAATTTAAATCGAAACAATAAGTTTCAATTTAGAGAACGAACGATACTTTTTAATTCGCAAAACAATATCCATCAGTATTTGCATCCGATCAGTAACGTCTAGTAGTTCATGGGGAATAATATTATTTTTTTTCCTTCTCTCTTTATTTTTTTTTTTTCTTTTTCTTTATTAATTAGAATACAAGCAGTTCGAATTGTTTTGTTTCGTTTTGTTTTTTGTTGTTGTTTTTTTTTTCTCTCCAGGGAGGTAGAAAATAGGGAGCTCAATCTAACGTTTCCGGTGATGTTTAATCCTGTGACATGGGACGCCCATCTATTCCCGGTTTTCTTCGGCGGTAGTGTCATCAGTGAGGATCTAACGATCGAGTCGGTGCCGTCGGTCCAGCTCGCCTACTTCATCACCGTCGACAACCCACGGCAAGATGCTATGTGAGTTCATTGAACCCCCTCCTCCCTCTAACCTCCTCTTATCTCTCTCTCTCTCTCTCTCTCTCTCTCTCTCTCTTGTAAGTAAGCAGGCAGTGCAAACATGTTTAAACACGAATAAGTGACAATCCGTGAGAAAGAGAGAGAGAAAAAGATTTATCGTATCTAGGATCTAACCAAAGAAATCGAGTCTTCGAACTTACATCAGAGTTAAGCGAAACCAAATCGTCGTTTCGTAGCTGACGGCTTTCCAAATTTACGTTACAGCTAAATCG
Source organism: Vespa crabro (assembly GCF_910589235.1). NCBI lineage: Eukaryota > Metazoa > Arthropoda > Insecta > Hymenoptera > Vespidae > Vespa > Vespa crabro. Next base: position 9,954,977 of record NC_060959.1, read on the forward strand.
CTGTTACTTAATATTGAAGGAAGAAAAAAGAAAAAAGAAGAGAAAATTCGTCATACGATTTCACTATTCTTGATCAAGGATCTATTTTCATTAAATCTACTTTCTATTAATATATCTTACGATTGACTTTAATGTTTTAAGGGCTTCTTTATTTATTTACTTTTTTTCTTTTTTTCTCTCCAGATCAATCTACTAAATTGTATATTTTTAACTGTTTAGAGAAAATTTTTTCACATGAAATCGTACGAACCCAGTTAGAAAGCATAACTGTTGTTTCGTCGTTTTGTTAACCGCGTTTAACCGCGTGATGAAAAAGATTTTAATAGTTTCTAACTTTATATGCTCTTTGATCGGTCGAGTAGAAAAAAAGGAAAGGTAAAGGATAGAATAGATAATACGCATACTAATTAAGGAAAAGACATAACTTTTTTGACAGAGAAAAAGAGAGAGAGAGAGAGAGAGAGAGAGAGAGAGAGAGAAAGAGGAAATAAAATCTTCGTGTATACTTAGAGAGATATCAAGATTATTTCCTTTCTTCTTTGTGTGTTTTTCTTTTTTACGATTTCAAGTATTAACAGTACCAATTTTAGAGGTTTATATTTTTAAATTCATCCATAAAAATGGATTGATCATAAAACGATCGATATTAACTTGTCGCGACTGTTGTTTTATTGCTTTAAATATTTATTTATTTTTTTTTTTTTTTTCTTAATTTTATATTCGAATTTTTTATTTTTATTTTTTATATATATATATATGTGTGTGTGTGTGTGTGTGTATATTTTTTTTTTTTTTATAGTGGCGCCGCCTGGGAGGAAGCCTTTCTAAACATAGTCGGCGAGGCTGAGGATAGCGGTATTTTCAAGCACATAAGCACAGCGCGATTTGCCTCGAGGACATTGGAATTAGAGTTGGAAGCAAATACGAAAACAATTGTTCCGTATTTCTCAAGCACGTTCGCAGTAATGGGTATCTTTTCTGTGGTGACCTGCATGATGACCGACTGGGTACGAAGTAAACCCTGGCTTGGCCTTCTTGGGAACGTGTCCGCCGGTATGGCGACCGTTGCCGCTTTTGGACTATGCATGTATCTAGGAGTCGATTTCATCGGTCTCAATCTCGCTGCACCATTTTTGATGATCGGTGAGAGAGCAATTCTTTTTTATTTTGTTTCCTTTTTTTTTTTCTACTTCTAATTCCCTCCCTCCCTCTCACCTTTTTTCTTTTTCTTTTTTTTCTTTTTTACCAAGTGCAAGGGAAAAAAAATAGAAGCTGATCGATTGGATAATTAGTATATTTATTAGTACTTATATATATTATTCGTATTAGGTTTAGATTCATTTGTATATAGACAAAAGTTAGGGTATAATATATACATGTATGTATATATTATATATGAAATATAACGAGCTTAATAGGGTTTACCCGAGGCATGACATGGCGGCATTAGGTTCGTAATAACGTTCGCTTAGGGAATAGCAATTCGCGGTAAGTTCGAACGTACGTTAGTAAAGTGAGCGCGCATAGTAATTAAGGTCTCAACGCGACAAGAGGTTTAGAGGATGAGGATGGAAGTCGAACGTCATCAAAGTTGTATTCTTGCTCTCTTTTTCTTTCTTCCTCTCTCTCTCTCTTTCTCTCTCTCTCTCTCTCTCTCTCTCTCTCTCTCTCTCTCTCTCTCTCTCTTTTTCTTTCTTTCGATGCAATAGAAAAATATTGCTATCATGACCTATAATTACTCGAACAGTGACATCGACCTCTTGTGCAATATTCACGCCTCAACTTCTTCGTTAATTTTTTTTTTGTTCTTTCTTTTTTTTTTTGTTGTTGTTTTTGTTCTTTTTTTCAATTTATAAATAACCAAGCGTAACAAATGTGATTTCTTTTTGGATTAGTTATGCACGATTAGGGATTAGAAATAGATCATTTAAATTAGATTATTGTTTACAACTTTTTTTTATGACTTTTCAATATATATATATATATATATATATATAAAACTTTCATACGATAATAGTAACGTATTATTATTATCAAAGATGAAAATTTTCCATTGGAAATTTCAATATGGCCGATTATGGTATTATATTAATAAAACGAGTACGCTTTCAAATATTTGATTATTTGCGAATGTATGGAAATGATATGAATTTATTCGCGAGTAAAATTTAGAATTAATTAATAATTCGTATATTTTTTTTTCTTTTTTTTTTTTTACGATTAAACTGATATACATTTAATTGATTTATTCCTTTTTATTTTCTTTTTATTTTTCTTCTTCTTCTTCTTCTTCTTCTTCCTGTTCCTCTTATTCACTAATGATCGATATAATGAAACAGAGAGATACATATATATATACGTTTGATAATTGAGAATGACATCTCGTATTATAAATGAAATTTATACACGAAATATAAGCCGACGTTGGATTAGTTTAATAATACATATGAAAGAGTGATATGATGGGTTCAATTAACTGGATGGATTTTCGAAATAGAAAGTAATTAGAGAAATAGTTTATATTACTGTATGGTTAATGTAGTAATTAGAGATCGGTGTATATTGAGATTAAAAACTTTATTCGAAAAAGACGAAAAAAGGAAAAAATTACTCTTAGGAAAATATGTGTGTGTGTGTGTGTATGTGTGTGTGTTGGGTTATCTATATGTAAAAGAAATTTCATTAAATCGAGTAGACCCGAAACTTCTTTGACGATATTAAAATTCGATTATTTCTTTTTCGAAACTTTCTTAAGTTGATTATTGTACGGATTATAAGCTATTCCTAAGCTTATTATTTTACGATTGAGTTGGTGAAAAAGAAAAAAGAAAAAAAGAAAAAAAAGAAAAAGAAGAGAAAGAGAAATATAGAAAAGAAAAGATATTAGTCGAGACGAAGTTAATTGTGCTTTTTTTCAATATCACCAAAGGAACAATCTCACATAGAAGGTATTCCTCCTTTACATGTATATACCGATGTATCTTCTTCGGTCCATTATCAATTGGATGCGATAAAATGACATTTGTTTTTTCTCCTTCCTTTATACGTTCAGTAAAAAAAAAAAAGAAAAAAAAAGAAAAAAAAAAGGATAGAATCACAAAAAATTCCAATATCAACGTTTCTCTATCGTTTCTTTAAATTATATTTTTTTTTTTTAATTTCTTTTTATTTTTTTTTATTCTTTTTATATTTTTTTTTTTTTTTTATTTTTTTTTCATTGTTTTCATTTCTTTCATCAGGGATTTAACGTCGAGCAAAGTTTTTTTTAATTATCAGTCAATGCATTTCTTCGTATTTATGCGTTATAAATATATTGAGTTACGTGACTTCGATCAAGTGACGTTAATCAAATATTCCACGTGCGCTTACTTCGTTGAATTAACTTTATTTCTTTTTTTCTTTTTTTCTTTTTTTTTTTTTCTTTTCTTTTCTATTCATTGCGGTCGAACTTTTTATTGTCATTCAAATTGTCAACTTATGCGACGAGGGGTTTTTTTTCTTTTATTCCTTTTCTTATCATCGCGTATAAAATTATCATGCGGTTTAAACGAAACTAATGATTGATTCACGAATTCGCGCGCGATCTCTTATCGGGAAATATTGAAGGTCGATAAATTTGTCATGAGAATTAAACGCGCAATGTATATTGCATGAAGAAGAACTAATTGTTATATTTGTATATTTGATATATTATTAATTGATGAAAAAAAGAAAAATATAATAATAATAATAATAATAAAGAAAGAAATAATAAATATATTTTATATTTATAAGAACAAAAGATTTAAGGATTCAAAGATAAAAAATATATAAAAAATATGAACTGTACAAAACAAATAATAATAATAATAATAATAATAAATATACTTATTAGAAGTAAAATATAATTGAAAATGAATGAATATATATATATATATATATATATATATATATATATATATATATATCACTGGGAATAAAACATTAAAGAATAAATTTAACCAAAGAAATATAAAGTATTTTAAAATAAGAAATTTAGTATTAAAACGAGGATATGAATGAGTAAAGTGATGTAAGAAAGTATGATAGATCAAAAGTTCACAGATGATTTTAAAAATCAATTACTCGTTCTCTTCGACTCTTTTTTTAGGATTTTCTTTCTTCATCGAATTATAAATCTAAAAATTTTATTAGAATCAGAAGATTTACTCTTTATCGATGTTTTTTTTTTTTTTTGGAGAAAGGCGCGGAGGTTGGGGTGACGCGCGATGGAGGTAATTAATAATTAAAATTAATTATATGATTTTAAAAAAAAATTTTTTTTCTTACAATACTATTAATAATAATACTAATAATAGATATTATAATATTAAGAAGAAATATTGACTTGAAATGGACAGCGTTAATGATCGATTTTTAATATCATTTAGAATAATTATGATTCATCCATCTTTCCCATTAATCCACCCTTTCTCCCCATTAAACCACCCACCCTTCCCATCTACTTGATTCAGTCATTTATATATTATTACAAATACAAATACGATCCAATAACTTAACGTGAAGAATTTCAAAACGCGTAATGTGTAATATAGTTGGTATATCGTTATAGAATATTTGATAGTAATAACTTTAACAACGATCGTGGACGTATGACGGACGGACGATTAGGGTAATTTCGTCGTTAGGCAATGGCCGCTAATGATCATCATTTTTCGAGGACATCGAGCCGAAATAATAATAATACGTAAGTAGTAAGTAGTTCTGCTTACTACTCGTCGGCTTTCTTCCGTCGTCGTCGAAGTTTTCGCAGTCGGGATCGGTCGATCGAATCGAATGCAATTACTTAAAGAAGAGAAAGAGAAAGAGAAAGAGAAAGAGAAAGAGAAAGAGAAAGAGAAAGAAATAAATCGACTTTATTTGCTGCCGAACGCACGCGAGCGCAACGGAAAGGGAAAAGTCGTAAGAAAAAGAGATAGATAGATGGATGGATAGATACATAGATAGATAAATAGGAATAGAGATAGATAGATAGATAGACAGACTTCCGCTTTTCACATAATTTCGTTGTAAATGTATATATATATATATATATATATATATATAGATTGATATATAAACTTGTTTTTTCTGCTTGTATGCATCTATCGTTAGGAAAAGGTGTATTATAGCTAACGACTTTTATATATGTATATATATATATATATATATATATATATATATAACAGATGGAAAGGTAGATTATAACAAATTTTATATATATATATATATATTTATATGTATATATATAATAGATTGAAAGGTAGATTATAACAAATTTTATATATGTGTGATGTGTGTGTGTGTGTGTGTGTGTGTGTATAGCAAATTGATAGTAGGATGAAAGAGTGAAACAACAAAATAATTTAAGAACGATTTTGTACAAGCGATTGTCGACATTTTCTTTTTTCTTTGTTTTTTTTTTTTTTTTCTACTCAACTCAAGAGAGACGCCTTATCTTAATTAGATAAATCATCAATATTTTACATTTTTTATTTATATATTCGTATTTCTATTTTATCGAAAATTTTGATCGAAAATTTTTTTTTACCCATACATCTACTTTTTCGCATTATAAATTTTTGTTGATCGAAGTGATAAACAAAATACAAAAAAAAAAAAAAAAAAGAAAAGAAAAAGAAAACAAAAGAAAAAAAAAAAAAGATAATTGCATATCGTTCGATCGTTATGTGAAATAATCGTTCGAAAAATGTTATTTCCTAATTTAATTTCTCGTCATTAGAAAAGAATCACGCTTATCGATCTAAGTTTTATCTAAGATTGTAAATTTGCAGGTTTAAGTGGAACGTTAAAAAGTCAAATTTACATTTTGATATATCGAATATCATTTTATTTTCTTAATGACAATTTTGATTTATAGAATTTTACAAATTTCTCTTTATCGTTTTATTTCTTTCCTTTTCTCTCTCTCTCTCTCTCTCTCTCTCTCTCTCTCTCTCTTTCTTTTTTCCTTTTTCTATTCGGATATAGAATTAAGAGAAATAAATAAAAAAAAAAAAAAAAAAAAAAGAAAAAAAAGGATGAAAAAAGAATAAAAATAAAAAAATAAAAAAATAAAAGACAAAAGAAAAAAGAAGAAGAAGAACAAAAAGAACAGACCGGAAGGAAAGTTCGAATAAGGATTTTATCGTTAAACGTAGAATATGTTGAATAGTTATCGTAAATCGTTATTTTAAAAGCTTTCTCTGTTGTCGAGCTTCTTAAACTGAATAAAAGCTTCTTCGAAGCTTCTTTGAGAGGTACGAACAGCTTTTAAATATGTCTTGTTCTCGCTCTCTCTCTCTCTCTCTCTCTCTTCTTTCCCATTTTTAAATTTCTCAAGGCACGTCGACTCACGGAAAATACGTTATTTTGCATTGAGCCGATGAAATCCTCGACGGTTTCTTCATTTTTTTTTCTTTTCTTCTTTATTTTTTCTTTTTCCACGAATTCTTTTTTAAAAATCGCAATTGTAATTCAAAGTTATCGTCTTCAGTTCTATCGATCCAATGCAAATCTGCCTCGACGAATAATCTAACTAAGTAAGAAAATACGTAATGCTTCCACGAAGATAACGTGTAAGGTTATTTATTTTACGTAAGATGAAGAAAATAACGGAAAGTCCATTGTCGGAGGCGCCATTTTTCCTTGGCGCCTTGATCACGCGTTTTCTCGTTAAAAAGAAGAAGAAGAAGAAGAAAAGAAGAAGAAGAAGAAGAAGACAAAAAAAAGAAGAAGAGAAAAAATTCGAAGACTTTTCGAATAGATCGGAGTTTCTTTTTAATTTTTCTTTTTTTTTTATCTTTCCTTTTTTTTTTTTTTGCTTTTTTTTTCTCCTTTCTTTTTTTTTTTTGTCGTCGATCGAAAATAAAAATTTACTTCGTAATTAAAAATTTATGTCGCAATAAAAATTTCTTAATTCGCTTTATCGAGCGAATAATTTTTTTTCTTTTCTTTTCTTTTCTTTTTCTTTTTTTTTTTCTTTTTTTTTTATAGAAAAGAATTAATTATTCTAATAATTTCGTCGAATTTGTATTTGACGACGGATAAACGTAAAGTAACGAACATATACGATCGTTTTGAAAAATTTTATTCGTTATTTTTCGTTACTATTAATTATTCTATACGATTGAAATCGATTGATTTTCAATTTTAATTGAACGATTAATTTTAATCTTCTATCGATTTTATGAAACTTTATAAATTTTTACGAGAGATATTTTTTCTTCCTTTTAACAATTCGTCTAATTAGAATCTAACGATAGATGGATATTATGCATACAATATTTAGAATCATTTTGAAAATTTTATTGGCCTCAATCGTACTGTCAATTATCATCATCATTTTTCATAATTCAAAATTCAAATCGAATTTATCATTGCACTAATCATAATAAATTTATTCGAAACGATTCTTATTACGATATATCTTACGATCAAATAATATATATAAAGAAAAAAAAGATTGACAGAATAGAAATTTTAATAGCACTAGTTATTTCGTAAATCAGTCAAAAGTTAATTGCAATCAAAGAATATTCTATACGTAATAATTACATTTATAACCTAGTTACAAATATTTATCTAGATAAAACAGATACGATAAAATCAACATAGGGTGTTATTAATTAAAAGCCCAATTAAGCTTTACCCCTTTGACGATACGGACAGAAACACACAATGTGTATTTTCGTTCTAGCGAATCAAATTAAATGATAAGTGGGTATGTAAATGCAATTGTTTGATTAAATGGATCTCACCGCGTTAAATAATTGAGTATAAGATGATTTATATATCACCTACGTTGTTACAAATTCTATAAAATTATTTTTTTCCCTTTTTATTTTTATTTTTATTTTTATTCTGTTTTTTTTTTTTTTTAATTTTCTCTTTTTATTATTATGTTCATTTTTTTTTTTGTTTTTTTTTGCTTTTTCAAAAGAATATTTGAAAAAAAAGAAGAAAAAAAAAACATAAGATGGTATAAAGCATTTCATTTAATAACGAAGAAAAATATATTATATATATATATATATATATATATATATATATATATATATATATAAAAATAGAAAAGGAGTAAAATTTTAGAAATAATTCGATTTCTATATCCAATTGTTATTTCAATTTTTTTTTCTTTTTTTTTTTTTTTTTTTTTTTCTTTTTTTCTTAAGACAGACATTGACCGGTGAAAATTATTCATAGATAATAATGGAATATCGATTAATCATTTTTAGATTGAAAAAATTTTTTTGAGGATCATTGACTAATCCTCATGTAATCGTTCATTTCCGATATGAGAATAAAAAATTTGATTTAAAATTGTCGGAGAAATGAAGTCACATTTAAGCGGAAGGAATCAAAGATAATTGTTTCACCCTAACTAAATCTCCCTCTCTCTTTATAAATATATATATATATATATATGTATATATATGTACATGCCTATACATATGTAAATGTATATGTAAACTTATATATCTGGAATAAAATTTGTCGTTCCCATCGTTAGAATAGAGAACATAATGGAAGATATTAATATACGTACGTGGAAGTACGTTCGTCATATGGCCGACATTGAATTGAATCACCTAATAAAGCAGAGATTCACTGAATCATCCCATCGAGTCAGTCAGTCAGTCAGTCAGTCAGTCAGTCAGTCAGTCAGTCAGTCAATCAGTTAGTCAGTCAGACAGACAGTCAGACAGTTAATCATCTACGTCGTCGTAATTTTCTTCGATACTCTTCGCCTTATAGTTAATAGCGATAATCATATCATACATATATATATATATATATATACACTGCATATAAGGTTTCCCTTATGAGAAAGAAACAAACAAACGAACGAATGGAAAAAGAGAATAATAATAATAAAAAAAAAAAAAAAAGAAAAAAAAAAGAATAGAAAAAAAATAAGAGAGAAAAAAAATAAAGGGAATTTCAATGACAAATCCGTCGGAATATTATCAGGACATCGTTGACCTGAGTCACGCGACCGGGAATAGTTTGAGAATGATAATCACTTTAAAAACTAATTCCTTAGGCTCTTAAATAATTCCAACGTAGGCAAAGGCAAAAGAGGAAGAAGAGGATGATGACGACGACGATGGCGCATACATTTATTATTTTCACAAGTGCAAAAGAGAAAGAGAGAGAGAGAGAGAGAGAGAGAGAGAGAGAGAGAGAGAGAGAGAGAGAGAGAGTGAGTGAGCGAGAGTTATGAATAATCAATATGAACCAAAAACATCTTGACTTGTATCACTTGAAACATCTATTCCGTGATTCATTCTTATTATTATTAATTAGCTCGTATTACAAACAATACGTATGTATACAAAGCAAACGAATCGAAACAGTAATAATAACAATAATAATAATAATAATAATAATAATAATAATAATAATAATAATAATAATAATAATAATAATAATAATAATAATAATAATAATAATCATAATGAATAACAAATAATGAATCTATATATCATCATAGATATGGTATTAACACAATGACGTTCAAATGGTAGATATAATGATATAATTCGTTAGCCTACTCTCTGTCTCTCTCTCTCTCTCTCTCTCTCTCTCTCTATATATATATATATATATATATATATATATATATATATATATATATATATATATATATATATATACATATATATGTATATATTTTAATACAATTATTCAATGATTGAATCGATCAAAAAGATAATAACAAGAAAGATGTCGAGTAGTCTAATTACATACATCTCTCCCTATGTATTTTATTTCATTATAGTACTATAGATCAATATCCTATGTTATATTGTTAAAAGATATATATGTGTATGAACTGAAATGTGTGTTTGTGTGTGTCTGTAATATATTAATAAATTAAGATAATAAATTCTATTGATTTATTTTGTAATAGAATTATTTTTGATTAATTTATATAATACATATGTGTATTTATATATATATATATATATATATGATATCTATATTTTAGGTATTGGAATTGATGATACATTCGTAATGTTGGCCGCCTGGAGACGAACGTGTATTACCAAACCCGTACCTGAGAGAATGGCCCAAACCTTAAGCGAGGCTGCTGTGTCGATCACGATCACATCTTTGACTGACATGATATCGTTCTTCATTGGCATACTATCGCCATTTCCCTCGGTACAAATATTCTGCATTTACTCAGGTACATATGAATATGTAAATATTATTTCGACGTTCATATATTTACATATCAATTATTATTTATTTATTATAATCATGTCAATGTATGTAATTAGCCAGTAGGATCTATGGAGACTTTGTGTTTTGTACTAATGATCAATCAATTTTATGCAGGAGTTTGAAGATGTTTTTCTTTTTTTTCTTTTTTTTTTCTTCTTTTTTTTTCTTTTTTTTTTTTCTTTTTTCCTTGTATGAGACGTCGTTCTCATTCAAGTTGGATAGTGAAAGTGTAAAGAGAATGGTTGCATATTCTTACCAACAGACTTTCTTACGTCTCGTCATCTTTAACTTATCCAACTTTATCTCTTACATACACACATATGTATATATTTACATATGTATATATATATATTGTACGTAAAAATATATCTCCTGTAATAGTAAAGAAATTACGCGTCGTTTGTTTAAAATCTTCGAAATAATTTTCATTTCTACGGATTAGCTAGAATCAGATTTTGTTTGATTTAACGTTATAAACAGATTTATGTACGTATATTTTATGAAAAATATAATTTATCTAAACAATTGTTATATAATATATCGAAGAAAGATAATAATAATGGAATTTAATTTTATACCAATGAACTTATCTCTGAAATTGTAAAGAACAAATATTATAGATCAGGATCTTTGAAATATTGCATTTGAATATTTACGTCAATTGATTTGCGGTATACATAAGATCAGTATATATTTATCGATAGAATTTATGGAATTGAAAAGATGATTGTTATATATTGAACAAATGAAAATAATGTCATTTAATCTCTTTAAAAATAAATGAATTTATTTGTAAAGGAAATATGGCTGCGTATAATGATCCTCGAAATATTTCAATCATCGATTTATCTATGCATAGAGATTTATAATATTTATCAAGAAAATAATTAATGAATGTGATTGTTGTATATTGGGAAAACAAAAAAAAAAACAAAAAACAAAAAACAAAAACAAAAAACCAAAAAGAAAAATAATACAATTTAATTTTTATATATTTATGTATATTTATAAGCGAAAAGAATATATGTAAAAACAATTGTTTTTGTTGTCCAATAAAATCATGCGATTTAACTTATAATATTTAATAAAAAGAAATGAACGTTCGGAAGTTTAAACGATAACTCATAAATACGTATTTCGAAAGTGAAAACATGTAACATGCGCCGTATTTCTTTTACAATCACAGATATCTATGTATATCGATGTACATATATATATATATATATGTACGTAATATACATACAGGATTACTGACGAACGTTAAGAAACAAAATAATTGTTTGGTAATACATAACTATATATGGTATATGCATATATACGTATATTCTTTGTTTTCTGAGACACATAAAGATGGAATTACAAGGAAAAAAAAAAAAAAAAAAAAAAAAAAGGCACATTTAATATCACAAAGAGATAACATTTCGTACATGTCCAACGTACGATAATGTTTTTTTCTTTCTATTTTCATTTTTATTCCTTTTATTATTTTTTTTTTTATTTTTTTTATTTTTTAGTTTTATTTTTTTTCATTCATTCATCTTCGTTTCCTTTCGACATAAATATGCTCGTATAAAAGTTAAAATTAATTTTTGTTTACGTTAATCCAGGTTTCGCCGTAGTATTTACCTTCCTCTTTCATTTAACCTTCTTCTCTGGATGCGTTGCCATAAGCGGTTATTGCGAGCAAAAGAATCTTCACAGCGTCGTATGTTGCAAAGTTCAGCCTCTTTCAAAATCATGTGAGTATAATAATATATCGTTTTAATATAAACAATTATCAATTCTAATTGTTTATTAATATATATATATATATATATATATGTACATGGTGTGAATGATTAAATAGTAATCAATATATTATAATTATTAATCAATTATATGATTACGATAAAATGGTCGAACTTATACATCGGTGTATTGAACGGATGAAATTTCTAATCATGAACGAAAAGAAAAAAATTGACCAAACTTCGACGCGTTAGTTAGATAATTAATTAATTAATTGATTCATTAATTAATCAGTCAATTAGTTAATTAGTTAATAAAATAAAATATTATACATATATATATCGTTGAGAAATCAGATGATTATATCGTTTGTTTCGAAGAACTATTGTTAATTAAATTTTTAAAAGATAATGAGAGATATAAAAGAAGACACCTATCGAACTTCTCAAAGAGTATACTGACTTCTCCTCCTCTTCCTCCTCCTCCTCCTCCTCCTCCTCCTCCTCTCCTCCTTCTCCATCTCTTTACCCGGAATCACTTTCACAAGGGACTGTTACCTCAAACGTATCATTCGTTCGTTTTTATTTGTACTTTCATATACTTTTTTTTTTTTATTATTATTATACGAAGAACATACTTTCTAGATAAACGAGAGAATAGACTTGTATTAGAATGGAACGCGAAAATGGTCATTTGTAATAGTATTATATATCTAACAACGAATTTTATGCTGACTCGAAAATTATGCTGACAACTTTTATTACTCCATTATTGCTTGACTTTTTTTTTGTGTTTTCAACTTCTTTCCTCAGATCGTTTTGTTCAGCAACTTTTATTATGACCAGAGAGAGAAAAAAAGAGAGACAGAGACAGAGAGAGAGAGAGAGAAAGAGAGAGAGAAAGAGAGAGAGAAGGCATTCATGTATATCCCATAAAAATTCTCAAAAGTCGTCGATTGTTGATAGATGATCAATTTTATTACTTAATACTTCATGAATAAAATTCACAGCATCCATTTAATCGTTTTACAATTCGTTCGTTCGTTCGTTCGTTCGTTCGTTCGTTTTTTATGAAATTTCTGAAAATTATAATATCAATTTTTATCACTTCGATCCTAATTCTACAGATGATTTTTATAGATATCAAGATAATATCAAGATAATATCAGGATATAAAAACAATATATAATATCTGATATATATATTTATATATATATATATATATATATATATATATATATTTTATAGATATTTATATACAAAGTTATGATATTATATAAAATTCGATATTATGTCAATTTGATCGATGATCGAGAAGATTTCACTTTGGAAAAAGAAAAAGGTTTGCATTCAGGAGAAAATTGAAAAAGTTACGAGAAAGGGAAATAGAAACTGGTAAGGAAGTGGGAAAAAAAAAAGGGAAAAAGCAGAAAAAAAAAGGAGTTAAAAGAAGTTTACTAAAGAGATTCCTTCATACGTATATCTTTCATACTATCTCTCTCAAATTTTTTTTTTATATTCCAACCCCCCACAGTCCCCCTTAAAGAAAACACACATATATAAATATATACGAAGCACACACGTACACGTGCGCTCATAGGAGAATTGTAAAAAGGGCATAGAAAGATAGAGAAAAAGAGAGAAAAAGAGAGAGAGAGAGAGAGAGAGGGAGAGGGAGAGAGATAAAGAGAGACAAAGCAAAAGTAGCATTCTGAGAAATTTTCACTTTTGCATCGATATCGAGAAAAGTACAACACAATGGTCTGCTCCGATGCTTTCATACGCGTCGTCGTCATCGTCGTTATAGTCGTCGTCGTCGTCGTCGTAGTTGTCGCATAGTCGTTTTTATAGTCATTGTCATCGTCATAGTAGTCGTCATGATAGTCGTCATAGTCGTCGTTTAGTACGTAGAGGTAAAATAGGAGTTGAAGGTTTTTTTGTAGGAAAAGGTGATTTTGAAATGGTTGAGAGGAGTATGAGGAGGAAGGTGAGGAGGGCTATGCATTGTCATCGGCCGAGTTTCGTCGTTTCGTGGAGCCCGATTTGAAATCTCGTTACGCCTCCTTTAGAAACGGGACATACATACATACATATATATATATATATATATATATATATATATGTATATACATATATATACATACATATATACATACCTACCTACTACCTGCCAGGCATATTACGTCAGAAAATAGACGAGTATTACGCTTCGAGTATCGTTTATTCGTTAGATCGCCTTCCCTTATGTAACGACTAAAGTATAATAGTAGTAGAATAGTAATAGTAGTAGTAGTAGTAGTAGTACTATTTATTAATATTAGAATTGTAATAGTAATGGCACGTCATGCTTTCTCTCGATTTCGTCTCGAAATCTTCGATTATGTGCATCGCGATTTATATGTGTAAATACATAGTTATGTATATATATATATATATATATATATATATATATATATATTTATGTATGTATGTGTGTTATGTATGTACATTTATATATCGAGATTCTTTTTCTTATTTCATTTCAAATGTTATTCAATGTACGATTGAATGAATTTAAAAAAAGAAAGAAAAAAAGAAATCTCTTCTCTAATATTCACAGTTTATCGATCTGTTATATATGTTTATTTTAATTATAAATGTCTTCTTTTATATCACTGTCAAATGTGAATAGTAATATATTATAAATTGAATCGAATGACTTTTTTTTTTTTATTCGTTAAATTTTAATGATGATAATAATGGAAGAATCGTAATGGGAAGTGAATCTTTATTATTATTATTATCATTGTCGTTGTTGTTGTTGTTGTTGTTCCTATTATTATTATTATTATTATTTGAAAATTTTCTTATTAAAAATATTATTACAATATATTTAAACTTAAATATATCATTCGAATTAATTTTTAATTAATTAATTTATTTATTTATTAATTAATTTAATTATATATATTCGTTAATGAAAATACAAAGTTTATTTAATTCTTTTTTCTAATTTACATTTTATCCGATTGTAGCTCATCGATCTTGGCTTTATCGATTGTTCTGTACCGGAGGAGTCGATCCAGATGATCCAAAGAATCCAATTGACAATCCTGAACACGGATGCATGACCTGGTTCCGAGATTATCTGGCTGCAGCTTTGAATTGTCGTCCTGTCAAGGCCATTATCATATTCATTTTCATATGTTATTTACTTGGTGCTTTATACGGACTGACTACGCTACAGGAAGGATTGGATAGACGAAAGCTTTCCAAGGAAGATTCTTACTCGATTGCCTTCTACGATCGCGAAGACTTTTACTTCCGTGAATTTCCTTATAGAATACAGGTTTGTTTAAATTACACAACATTCCTCTTCTTACATGATATTTCTAATCTATATCTATATCTATATCTATCTATCTATTTATTTATCTATCTCTCTTTCTCTCTCTCTCTCTCTCTCTCTCTCTCTCTCTATATATATATATATATATATAGATATATTTCGGATTAAGATTAAATAAGATTAATCCTTGCAGAGTATACGCTTTGATATTTGTCCTTTATTTATTTACAAATGAAAGAGAAAAAAATAAAAAAAAAAAAAAAAAACCGAGAAGATGAAAAAATTGAATCCTCAAGAGAAAGGAAAAAAAAAACAAACAAAAAAAGAAAAAAAGAAAAAGAAAGAAAGAAAGAAATAAAGAAAAACGAAAAAGCACTTGTTACTTGGAAGATAGTTTAGAAATTATTTTGAATAAATTATTTAGGATTTATTTACAATGAATGATGATTCGTTTGATTCTTTAAACCGAACGATTAATGATAGAATTGTCTTAACGAGAATTACATTGAAACAATATTTTCTTGTCGTATATATTGTACGTATTATTGTCGTATATATGTGTCATGCTATTTAATACGGTATTATATATTAACTTATGAATATATATCGTCCTACGTAGAGACACCCGGTATCCGTTAATTTACGAGTTGTACTTTGTGTTTATTTAGTATATATCATACTGTATAAACACTAGTAGACATTAGTGTATATAGTGCATTGATTTATGATACTTTGTATATGTATATATCCTTATTGTAGACTTAGGATACAATTGATAGGAGGCGGACTTATGTATATATATATATATATATATATATATATATATATATATATATATTTAATTAACATTTCGAAAAAAAAAACAATTTACCAAAGAGGAAAAAGAAAAAGAAAGATTCAAGTCTCCAAGTGAAATACATATCTTTAAATTTAAACCGGAACATTTAAAGATTGCATAATTGGTCTCGTAACGATTTCTACAGACGCACCTTCGAAAATTTCACTTTCGATACGTTCTTGATATTTCTTTCGAATACATCGAAAGAGGATAAAATTTTAACGAAGACTTTCTCATAACGAATATTCGAACGATTTAATAATATATATATATATATATATATATATATATATATATATATATATATATATATTTGTAATGTTCAAATTGTAAGACGTTCGTAATCGACTGTTACGATAAGAAGCAAACCTGGCGTAAGTATTTAGAGTATACTTCACGCACAATAATTATGTCACGTTTTTCCTCCTTGTCCCTCCCCCCTTCCCCTCTTATATATATATTTTGCCACTCTACTCTCCTGTCTTAAGTGGTAACACTTCTCTTTCACTTAAAACAACTTTCTCCGTGTTGGCTGGCCAACTGAGTTTGTGAAAAGTAACAACTTGTGTATTGCGTCAATGATTACGACGACGACGACTTTAATCAACCGAAAAGAAGTTGATCGATTTATATATATAAATATATATATATACGTATATTTCAGAAATATTAATTCCATCTTGTCGTAAAATAATCGAATAAAATCTTTCGATTTTATAATCTTCGCATGAATTAATTACGATATTAAAATATTATTTAATTTATATAAAGTTTAATCGAATATACACAACATTTATTTCTTTCAAATATATTCTAATGTCATTTTATTAGAGACGCATACATACGTGTATATGTGTCATCATAATTAGACCAGTTTTAATAATCGTACTTGGAATATTTTTTTGTCGATAAAATGGAATTTTTCGGAATAAAAATAATATGGAGTTGGTATAGAAGGAAAGTAGAAAAAAAAATTGATGAAACAAAAGGAAAGAGAAAGAGAGAGAAAGATTGGTTTGTTTCGTTATAAGATGGAAAACGTAAAAACATTTTACGTCGTTGCGTAAAATGTCTATACGTGTGTGTATGCGTACGTGTGTCCGTTCCTTTACTCCTCTTAGTCTTCCTCCTCCCTCAGCAATCCATACACATTGATGTTGACTCGTCTGTCGATCCAAAAAAAAGTCCCTGGAGGACCACTTTCACGAGATTGCTTTCACGCAAACACATCCTATCTACGTTTGTATCCCATGCAGTTCCTTTCTCCATCTTTCTCTTTCTCTTTCACACCACATACAAACTTATGTGTATTTATGTATGTATGTATGTATGTATGTACGTACGTGTGTATGTACGTACGTGTTTATACAGAGAAAGAGAGAAATGTAGTATACAGACATATTAATGTAATATGTATATACACAGACATTCTCTTTCTAATTTTACAGGTGGTAGTGTCCGGCGAGTATGACTATAGCGATCCAGAGATACAGCAACAAATGGAGAACCTCACGAGATCCCTCGAGGCTAGTTCATACATAAGCGCACCGATCTACACGGAAAGCTGGTTGCGCAGCTTCCTAAGTTACGTATCGCGAAACGAAGACTACCTAAATGTTACCATCAAAGACGAGGGTAACTTTGTCAAGGCGTTAAAAGAGATATGGTTATATTCGACTAGTACCTTTTCCCTCGATGTTAAATTTGACGATAACGACGAGCACATTGTCGCAAGTAGATTTTTGATACAAGCTGTGAACGTAAGCGGTACGAATCAGGAGAAAGAGATGGTAAAGGAATTACGAAAGATATGCAAGGATTCATCATTAAACGCTAGCGTATTCCATCCGTATTTCGTATTTTTCGATCAATTCGAATTGGTAAGGCCTACGAGTATACAATGCATGATATTTGGCGCATTGGTAATGATGCTTATCAGTTTTATCTTCATACCAAATGTATTGTGTTGCCTTTGGGTGGCATTTTGTATCGTCTCGATCGAATTGGGGGTCGCCGGTTACATGGCCCTATGGAACGTTAATCTCGATAGCATTTCTATGATAAATCTGATAATGTGCATTGGATTCAGCGTTGATTTCACGGCTCACATATGTTACGCTTATATGAGCTCGAAGAAAGTCACGCCCGAGGATAGGGTTAAAGAAAGTTTGTACAGTTTGGGTTTACCGATTGTACAAGGTGCCGCATCAACTATATTAGGCTTGGTTGCATTATTATTAGCCGGTACATATATATTCTTGGTATTCTTCAAAATGGTATTTTTGGTTATATTCATTGGTGCCATGCACGGTCTGTTTTTATTGCCAGTATTATTGTCGATATTTGGTCCAGGTTCCTGTACAAGTTCCAATAGTAATGACGATCAAGAAAACGACGTTGAAAGGGTAAAGAGAAATGTTATAATGGAGAAAGAATTGATCGATAAACTTAAACAACCTTTCGTTATACCTCATCCGACTTTGTCCTACTATCATCACACAGGCATGATAAAATCTCTTCAACCGAGTCCGTCCACAAGTTTGGCGGCATTCGAGGAACGCGATCCTGGATTAGGTACTAGCGAGGATAGCAATTCAACTGAGAGTGGTTCCTCGCAAAGTAGAAGACGTCAGCGTGAATTGGACGAGGAAAAGCGGAAACATCAACAAGAGCTTTCTAGAAGATCTATTGGCGTACTTTACGGTGTATCACAGTTTCAACCTGCTATAGGGGCTGGCGGATCTATAGGAGGAGGAGGAGGAGGAGGAGGAGGAGGAGGAAATCAA
>NC_060959.1:9976406-9981406 GCF_910589235.1 Vespa crabro
TAATCTGCGAAACGGGGATTTGCGTGATGTATATGTAAAATATATATATTGCTGTGTGTGTGTATGTGTGTGTGTGTGCGCGCGTGTGTGTGTGTTAGCAAAAAAAAAAGAAAAAAGGAAAGAAGATGAAGGAAAGAGCAAAAAGGAAAGAAAATAGAAAAAAGTGCAAGGAACTTCTTTTTCTTTTTCCTTTTATTTTTTTTTCTTTTTCTTCTTTTTTTTCTTTTGTCTTTTTATTTTCCTTTCTTATAAATAACAAAGAAGAATACAAAAGATTTGACGATATGAAAACGTACAAGTGACTTTTTCTAACGCATTCCTTCACAAATGATATCATATTGATTCTTTAAACATAAGGTTTGCCTTTTTCCGTCTGATAAATTGTATATTATCTGTCAGACAATGAGTTTAATTTATACAATTTGTCAATTTTTATATAAAAAAATTTTTTTCAAGATGTACGAACGAAAAAAAGGAGAAACGAAAATCACGCCGCATTTATGTAAGATGAGAGACAGAGAGAGAGAGAGAGAGAGAGAGAGAGAGAGAGAGAGAGAGAGAGAGAGAGAGAACGAATATAACGTTAGATGATCTATCAAAATATGTGTGGGTGTGAGTATGCTCCAAATGATTAAAGGTCGACACATATTATTTTTATTATTATTATTATTTTTTTTTTTCTTTTTATTTTTATTATTATTATTTTTATTATTATTATTATTATTATTATTATTATTATTATTATTATTATTATTATTATTATTATTATTATTATTATTATTATTATTATTATTGAAAAAATCATGAAATACACAAAAGTTTTACTTAAAAACTGATTCTTTTTCAATTATAAATACATATCGTATTCATTAATTTTCTATCTCTCACGTTTATCTGCATACATATATATATATATATATATATATATATACCCTTTTATTTATTAAGTATAAATAATTAATACAAATATTGTTCGTTGATATACGATCAGAATAGATCGATTAATTTTTAATTTCTATTATAATTTATCAAATTTTTTTATTACATATATTTTTCATATAAATGATCGATTAATGTTATTCGAAAAATTTCATTTTATAATACTCAACGAGTCGTATATATTAGATTTTTTTAATTGGTTAATATTTTATTAGTTAAAATATTGCTGTTTATCTTTTAAACTTTATCATTATTTTATGGTATATAAAATATAATTAAAGCAATATCGTCAACTGTTTCCGTAGTGTAGTGGTTATCACGTGTGCTTCACACGCACAAGGTCCCCGGTTCGATCCCGGGCGGAAACAAAGTGATGTTTTTTTTTTCCTATTTTTTTTTTGAGTCGATTTTTCTCTTATATTTTCATATTTCCTATGGTATTATTTTTTTCCTTTAAAAATTTATTACGAAAAAAAATATTTTTTCTTAATGACATTTTTAATAATAAAATATAAAATCTGTTTATATATACATATATATGTATATATACATATATATATATATATATATCTTTTGAGAACAGCGATAGAGACGGTAGCTCTATCTTTGAATGTCTCGTGAAGATTATTTTCTATCGCTACAGCAACTTTCGAATATATAGGAATCTGTTTTATCGACGCAAATATAAACTTTATAAAAATAAAACTTTTCAATGAAATATTATAATATGAAATTGAATATATTAATTCTGATATTAATAATCATTCTTCATTATCATTTTCAATAAACAGCAAATTCATACGTAGTGTGAATCAATCAATCAATATTGCTTGCATCGTAAAATATTTTTATTGTAAACAAGGCAAACAATCGTCAAACTAATCGATGATATTTTGTTTGCTTATCAATCGAATTATTCGATAATTGATATTCATATGCACGTTTCATACTTTCGAATGTATCTAACATTATTCTTGTAATTCTGATATTTACCGATAACGGCACTACGATCTAATTCTTGTCGGTAATACAAACTGCAAAAAATTAAATAGGAAATTACGTACGTATTTGAATGAATTAACAAAAGATGGCGCCGGTGAGACCGATTGAATTTAATTCAGTAGTCGTTTTGTATTCGTTGACTTTTTATACGTTTTACCGCCTTTTTATTATATCGTCGATTATTCGTTCTACTTTCAAGTGAAATTTATAGTTTTATTAGAATTGAGGAAGTTCGAGAATATCATAAGATAAGTAGCATAAAGATACCATTAGTATTTTTATATTCACGTTTGCTTTCGAAATGTTTTTCAACTAATTGCTTACAAACACGTGCCTCTTTCGTATTATATTATCGAGGAAATTTTTTTTCCGCTCATCTCGTTATAATACTTATCCTGTGCATATATATATATATATATATATATATATGTGTTTGTGTATACATATATATCCATATCAAACGTTCACTGAACTGCTCATTAAAAATACTTGACTAATATCGTATCCCGTGTATGTGCCAATTATTTCACGTTCGTCGTTGCCAGACACTTTCGAGGTTAGCAATTTAATATGACATTTTAGAGGTTAGCTAAAATATTTATTAAAGATATACAATAATTAATTATGACGTAGACAATAATAATACATAGTAATAGCGATCAAAATACACGCACATATAGACGCACGTATATATATATATATATGCATGTGTATGTATAAATGGGCATATGTCGACAGTATCGGTCTACGTGTTATTATAAAAAAAAACGATCAATAATTTGATATCGATAAATTATTCAATGAAAAACCATTCGAAATAATCGATATGTTTTTATTTATCTTTACGATATCATATATTTAGATCGAATTTCGAAATGTGATTAACATTCTTTTTTATGTTTTTTTTTTTTTTTTTAAAGCACATATTTGCCTTCAATTTTGCCGCCATTTTCATGGAAATGTATTAACAAATTTAAGTGGTAACCCACTTGAATAACCGAACGTCCTTCGTTCTCTAAAGCGTTTCGAGAGTAGTCCTCGAAAATGTTGCCATCGATAAATCTCGAACGTTAATTACTCGAGATTGAATTTCACGAATACAACGATAACGATCCTGGTGAAACAACCGAGTTCTATCTTTCTCAATTTTTCTTCGTTTTATACCTCGTTTTCTTCTTCCTTTAACTATACTCTAATACTCAATAGGAATTTATTAATAGTAAGTAGAATCGATCTTGTCTTTTGGTGTTTCAGACTTGCACGGGAAATTTCATATTATACTTCTATTTAATATTTATTATCTCGAGTTCATTTTTTCGGAGAGAGAGAGAGAGAGAGAAAGAGAGAGAGAGAGAGAGAGAGAATTCTTGAGATAAAAAAAAATAGATAAAATTCGTTCGTTATCTCTTTCAAACATAACCTCCAATTTTAATTAATTAACCGTTGCTTATAGTAAAAGATTAAAGGATTATATCGAAAGAAATAACAAAATAATCTTCTATCATCGAACAGATTATAAGAATAATATTATAACGCGCGTGCGCGTGTGTGTGTGTGTGTGTGTGTGTGTGTGCGTCCGTGAAAATAAAAAAAGTGAAAACAAAGCAAAAAAGAAGATAATAATAATAATAATAGTAATAATAATTGTATGAATATAACGCAATTAATCAGTGCTAACCTTTCTCTTGAATGATGGGGTGTGTAAAAGAATTAATCAAAGGAAGAAATGAAAACGAATGGAAAAAATAAGAATTCCACATACGAATAATCTGTAAAAGGGAGAAATGGTGTAATTGATTTCAAAAAAAAAAAAAAAAAATTATATTCACGAATTCTAAGGTCAACGAAATAATCTTTTAATCCACCCACTATATATCAAAGGAGACATATTTTTGAACAGGTATTCGCATATATTATTGGTACAGATAAATGTTACACCCGGTATAATACGACGTATAATTCTCTCTCTCTCTCTCTCTCTCTCGTAACATATGAGAAGATCATTAACAATATTTCTTTTTCCTTTTTTTCTTTTTTCTTTTTTGATTCTACTTATACGCGAGGCTAACGTCTTCGAGAGGATCATGAAGAGAGAGAGAGGGAGAGAAAGAAAGAGAGGGAGAGAATGAGAGAAAAAGAGAAAGAGAGAGAGGGAGAGAGAAAGAGAAAGAGAGAGAGGGAGAGAATGAGAGAGAAAGAGAAAGAGAGAGAGGGAGAGAATGAGAGAGAAAGAGAAAGAGTGAGAGGGAGGGAGAGAAGGAAAGAGTGAGTACGCTCGGGCACGACATTGTCATTCATTACTGCGAAGCCATGCCAGTTACTAAACCCTTCAGACTCCAGCACACCTGAGATAGGTAGAGACGAAAGGCCGTATCTCCAATTACACAGAGGTGATAGAAAGAGAGAGAAGAGAGAGAGAGAGAGAGAGAGAGACCAAGAGAGAAGAGGAGTAAGAGAGAGAGGGAGAGAGAGAGAGAGAAACACACATACATCGGAGAACTGACTGACTTCGTTCAAGTTGAACATTGCTCTCTTCGTTCCAATGCGAGAAAAGGATAGATAATCTATAACCTAAGAACATATGCAATAATATTGTCGTACGTTTTTAATATATCACGAATCATCACGCGATTGTTCTCCACGATAAAGTGTAAAATTTTTGTACATATTTCTTCCTTATTCTTTTTCTTTTCTTTTTTCTTTTCCTTTTTTCTTCTATTTTCTTTTTTTCTAATTTTCTTTTGTTTTTTCTTTTTATATTTTTTTTCCCCTTTTTCACTTTTCTTTTGCATATATTTATATTACGATATTGAGATGGGAAATATATTAGATTTGCCGATCGATTAGAAAAATTAACAATTATGAATTATAGGTTAAATATTAAATGTTAAATTGATAATTATTATTATCATTATAGGTTATTATTTCAATGTTATTATTGTAATAATAATAGTAATAATAATAATAATTATTATTATTATTAATAATAGTAATAATATAGTAATAGTAATAGTAATAATTATTAATATAATAATAGTAATAATATTATAATAGTAATA
>NC_060959.1:9986406-9993906 GCF_910589235.1 Vespa crabro
TCCTTCTTTTTTTCTTTTTTCTTTTTTCTTTTTTCTTTTTTCTTTTTTTCTTTTTTTTTTTTTCTTTTTTTTTTTTTCTCTTATTATTGCTTTTTTTCAATCAATTACCAAAACAACGATAACATTGACTCGATGATTGATTCGAGTTTAATCCGTTATCATATCGACACGTGTCGCTCGATTATCTCACATGTTTTTGTTGTTCTCTCTCTCTCTCTCTCTCTCTCTCTCTCTCTCTCCCATGATTTTATTAACCAAGTAAAGAATTATCAATCAATTCTAAAAGAAAAAAAAATCACCGAAAAAGGAATTCATTGGTAAGATAAATGTTCGACGATTATTTTTCCTTTTCATTGTCTGGAAATTCTTTTTTTCTTTTTTTTTTTTTTTTTTTTTGGTTTTGTTTTTGTTCCTCTCTTCTTCCTCATTTCTTTCGTTGTATTTTTTTTTTCTTGTATTCTCCTTAATAGAAGAAAAAAGAAAAAAGAAAGACACTTATGAAAATGCTTACATTCGAGATTATTAATCGTTAGAACTAATTAAAAAGAAAGGAAACGCGCCTGAGGTTCTCTGACCAACGACGAAGGAACATTTTCCTTTCGTCTAATTCATTTCACTAATTAATTGGCAAACCTAACGAGAATACTTCCACCATCACCATCACCATCACCAGCATCACCATCGTCAACATTATTGCCACCATTATCATCACCATTATTATAACGTTCAATTATAAATTCATAACTAACTCAAACTAAAGGCTTTTGTTTTCCCAACTTGAGGATTAGTTATACGACTATCGCATATCCTAACTAAGCAGTCTATATTTTTAGAATAGACTAAATCTTAATTATTATATAATATAAACAGAAATTTTATTATTAATTTACATAGACACACACACACACACACACACACACAAACCAAAACATACATATAAATATCCTAAAAATATGCTAAACACATGCATATGAATATCCTAAATATATATATATATATATATATATATATATATATATATATATATATATATATATATATATATATTTGAATTAGACTATCTTAACTATTATATAATATAAATTATTATTATTATTAATTAATATTATTAATTTACATATACACACACATATACATAAATAGATGCATATATTAACTATCATAATCTCTCGAATACGTATACGTGCATGTATATATGTATGTATGTACCCAATGTATATATGTATATAAATTAAAAATAATATATATATATATTTTTTTTTTTCTTATTTCACTCAAATAAATCATAACTAATTTAGAAATTATATATTCGATCAATTTGATTCGTCAAACGATTTTTAATTGCTCATTTTCATTTGCTTTATTATATTTTCGTTTAATGACATTATTATTATTACATTGCAATTGGATGTTATTGGTGACAAGAAAAAAAAAAAAGAAAAAAAAAAGAAAGAAAAAATAAATCAGGAAAGAAAAAGGAAATGAAAATAAAAGGGAAAAAATAGAAATTTCTTTTATATATATATATATATATATATATATATATATATATATATATATATATATATATATATAAAAGAAAAAAGAAAAAAAATGATAGAATGAACGAAGGACTGGGTGTAATATGTGTATTCATGTGTTTACTATGAAGGGTTCGATAAATGTGATTACATCGGGCTTTGATGTAAACGATTCCTGAACGAGGTTCCTCGAAACGAAAGGGACATTATAAAATATCCCTTCGTTCTTGTAGCTTTTTATAGATTTTTTTTCTTTTTTTTTCCCTTTTCTTTTTTTTTTCTTATTTTTTTTTTCCTTTTTTTCTCTTCTTTTCTTTTTGTAGTACTCGCAAAATCGTTACGATAATGTCTCGTTTGACATTACGTGAATGCTTGTAAAAAGAATACTTCGCAAAAGGGAATATTTCGACGAATTGCAGATAATACAGGTTTGACTCAAAAGTACCTTGACAATTTTTCAAAATCACATTACTCCATTTTTCAAACGTTTCAGATTGTTTTCTATCCGTTTTTTTTTTTTTTTTTTTTTTTCTTTCTTTTCTTCACACATCATAGGAGAGAAGGAACAATTGGCTTTCCTTTTTTTTTTTTTTTTTTTTTTCTTTCTAATCCGAACGTAAATTATCCTAAACATTAAAAATCATTTAGGAGGTTTTTTTTTTTTTTTAGTTTGACGAGCATAGAAAAATAAATAAATAAATAAATAAAACACTGTGAAAGAAGATTAGAAAGTAATTTGAAATTGATCGAATGGATTTTTTTTTAATCATGATCGATATTTTTTAAATGAAATTGAATTTTTTCGACGAGAAGCGTCGAGCGTAAAAGGAAAGAAAATAAAAAGAAAGAAATAGAAAAAAAAAAAAAAAGAAAAAATAGGAAAAAAAGAAAGGAAAGAAATACGGTACGTTCTTTTAACGTTCCTATTTACGTATGCAAGAGTCGTTAAAACGTTAGTTATTTGTTGATAATTTTTCCCAAGAGTTTTCGTTTACCATTAAAAACTTTTAAACGACAGAATTATCAGATCGCACATCAATGATATTGCTTGCAATTTTATTTGCATTATTATTTCTCATAGGTTATATTATCGAGTTTAAGGTATGTTAAGGGAAACCTTTAAACGGTAATTTATTTTTCTATTTGTGCTTGTAATTGTATATAATCATATCCTCTTTTTTTTTTTTTTTTTTTTTCCTAGAAGAAAACTTAATACGATGACAAAACAAAAAAGAAATTTTTCACAGTCATCCCATTCGTTTTTAAAGTATATGCAAGTAATTGAAAAAAATTACGAGAACTAAAATACATTGACTTATAGTTCGAGTTTATAAAGTGGAGACATGGAGGAAAAGGTAAAAAGGAAAAAAAAAGAAATATACGTTATTTATGTAAATTTTTAAAATGATTGAAATGAATCACCCTGCAGTATTTTGAGACAAAAGAAATAAATGAAAAATACGAGAATTTATTTTGTAATTAAAAAAACATACAAAAATAAATACAAGAATAATATTTGAATATTAAAAAAAAAAAAA
This sequence comes from Vespa crabro, assembly GCF_910589235.1. Lineage (NCBI taxonomy): Eukaryota > Metazoa > Arthropoda > Insecta > Hymenoptera > Vespidae > Vespa > Vespa crabro. The sequence continues at coordinate 9,989,465 of NC_060959.1, forward strand.
AAAAAAAAAAAAAAAAAATACATCGCCCTATAGTATCGTATACAGACGCATACATACATATATACATACATACATACATACATATATATATATATATATATATATATTGTATGTATATATATATATATTTTTTTTTTTTTTTTTTATAAATATATTTAACATGTCTAACAAAAAAGTTTTACAGCTCGTATGCATAATTGTATAACTACGTCATAAATACCTACATATATGTAAAACATATATATATATATATTTATATATACGTATATAAGTATGTATATATAGTTAATATTTTTTGCCTCGAGAAGTCGTATATATCCAGCGACCGGATAATATTCGTATGAGGAGGTCGTCGTCGTAGCGACAACAACAACGACGACGTGAACGTCGACGTCGGCGTCGGTGTCGATATAGACGACAACAACGGCAACGACGTTAAAAAGACGATGATATAGTCAAAGAGGTCGCAGCTCGTTCATGTACACGAACCTTCGATTCTGCATTCGTTGCAAGCGGTTAAAGAACCGGGGTATTAACAACGATTCAACCCTGACATTTCCCAGAATGACGCCAGAACGCCATTACATATCGTAGAGACCTCTTTTCCGGTTTTATTGGAAATTCATTTACGAGCATTGCCTTGAAGAATCATTCTGTTGAAAACTTTGCCATTATCGAAAGTAGGTCAAAAATAATCCATAATGATATTAATAATAATAATAATAATAATAATAATAATAATATTTTGTCTAATTAATTTCGATATATATATATATATATATATATATATATATATATATATATATATATGTAGGTATATATCAATAAAAAAGGATATTTATTTATTATTCGAATCTAATAGAAAGTATAAATAAATTATTTATAATGTTGATAACGTCAACGACAGTAATTTGAAAGTCGAAATTTTTCTATCGTTAAAAGTTGATCAAGATTAATCCATAATAATAATAATAATAGTGATAATAATAATAATATTAATTATTATTATTATTATTATTATTATTTGATAATATTTCTTATAATTAATTTCGATATAATATATCAATAAAAAAGGATATTTATTTATTATTCGAATCTAATAGAAAGTAATAAGTAAAGATAATTATTCGATATATAAGTGAACATAAATAAATTATTTATGATATGAAATATTTATGATATTGATAATGTCAATAAAGGTAATAATCAATATTTCACTCTTATCAAGTATTATTAATCTCAAATTTAATTATATCGACCATAGATATTTCAAAATTGCTTCGGGCGTATGAAACTTTTTCATCACTAAAAATAAATCAAAATAATAATGATAATTATCACTAAAATAAATATCACTACAATTCTAATAATAAATAATAATAATAATAATAATAATAATAATAATAATAATAATAATAATAATAATAATGATGATGATGATGATGATGATGATGATGATGATAATGGTAATGATGACAATGACGATCGATATTTAATTTTTATCGAATAATCAATAATCAATAAAATAATTATATATATATATATATAAAAGCATTAAACCGCAAAATCAAAATGATCAAGGTAATTCTACGTTATAATTGACATTATCTAGTTAGAAAAAGTTTCAGATAAGTAAATTTGATCCCGCGAGTACGTCCTTGACTCGTCGACGATATAGACGTCTGTTTAATCACCCGATGAACATCAACCAACGTCGATAGTCGATGGTCAAACGCGAAAGGGTATATGTCCCATAATAATCCATTCGCGTGACATTGACGTCAATCCAACCCCCGAACGTCGTTCTTTCTATGCGTGTTGCTATAGGTCCAATGTTTTTGCTCGGACGTCATCGGACTCGAAAGGTCATGCTCCCATTGGAGATTCCGTTATTATAGCGTCATATTAACCAGCTACATAAGCTACATATATATATATATATACACACACGCATACATACATACACTCTCTCTCTCTCTCTCTCATGTTTTCTGCATCAAGAAGCTCTCTCTCTTTCTCTCTCGTGTTTTCTGCATCAAAGAAGTTTTCTCTCCTCTCCACTTTCCTCTCACACTCTTTTGCATCGTTGCACTAATTCATAATTTTCAGGACATCTCTGTTGTTGTTGTCGCCGTCTTCGTCGTCGTCGTCGTTGTCGTTGTCGTCGTCGTCGTCGACTAGATGACCGAAAATAAACTCGTCGACGTAAATCGCGATCCGTTGTTAGGAACGATAAATACCCTTTCGGTCGTCGCTTTTTCGATGAATAAAAAAAAAATATGTATTTACAGGTGTGTAAAGGACAACGATTACGTAAAATCGACATATAAATTTATCGATAACTAACGTCATTGGTTATAACAATAGAATACTCTATTCTATTAATGTATGAATCATTGAAATAAATGAATAGATATCTAAATATCTAAATATATATATATATATATATATATATATATATTGATACATATTAATTGTAAAAGTTTAATTAAGGGAATACATTTATCAAATAATATTGTCATTTAATGATCGTAAATTAATATTTATCATTGATATATCGTAATTTATCATTAATAATTTATCATAAATGGTTGACATTGATCTATATAATGATTCAAAATAATAATTTATATGAATACATACATATATATATATATATGTATTCATGTGTGTGTGTGTGTATGTGTGTGTAATAACTTAGAATTAGGTCATCCTTATAATCACCAAACAGATCAGTGTGATCTTATAATTTCTGCATAAACTATATTTATTTATTAGAGAAAATCTAGATTTATATATATATATTTTTTTACAATTTTTTTCCATATATATATATATATATATATATATATGACTCAAATCACTACCATCTATATAACTCTAATTACTATCATCTATGTGATTTAAATCACATCAAATAGATCGCAAACTTCATTTCAATTTCTATATTACGCTAACTTATTAGATCTAGTATAAAGATCTTCCATATATTTTCATATTTTATATCTACTTGTATTTTATATGACTAAAATGAAAAAAGAAAAAAAAGAACAAAAAAAAAAAGAAAAAGAAATATTGTGTCCCAGCGACTTACGTTTTTCCGACGACGTAGTATTAAAAAAAGAAGAGAGAAAAGAAAAAAAAGAAAGAAAGTAAGAAAGAAAAATGGCGGCTCATCACGTGACTCCAATCAACCTCCCGCCATATTTCTTTTTCTTTTTACCTCGAACGTTGGTATCTAACATCTTCTACCGTCTTTCACACCTCCTTCGAATCCTCGTTTTTATTCGTCCATATAGCATCTATTTATAACGCTATACTCTCCTTGATCGTTGGTCGTTGGTTAGAATCGTGTTAGAGGTTAGAAGCCGTTTCACAGACACAACAGATTACATATACGGTGACCTCTTCCTCGTTACACGGCCGAACGAGTAGCCAGTCGGGTAATCGAATTCAATTTATGCTGGATCGTACCACCTCGATCTTATAAACGTTCTATGTTTGCGCTAACGATCGACTACGTGGCTTACTCGAACGACAACAAGGACTTCTACGATCGAACCAATCGTTAAGAACGACAGAGAAAGAGAGAGAGAGAGAAAGAGAGAGGGAGGGAGAGAGGAATCAGAAGATCATTCCTTCCTTTCATTCATTAGCAAATTTTCCCACGCCGTTCATCGACTTTATTTTGTTCTTTCTTTTTTTCCTTTTCTTTTTTTTTTCTTTGTTTGTTTTATCTTCTTTATTTTCTCACATTTTTTTTTTTTTTTTTTTTTTTTTGAATGGACTAGGATCATATTTATTTCACATATATATTCTGAAAATTTGAAATGATCGAAATAACGTACTTATAACTGCTTAAGTACCTTATTTACTGATTTTAAGATTAGATAAAAGCATACGATTATTATCGTTAAGAATTTTTCTTACAAATATATATATCGTCAATGTGTTCACATTGAAAATGATTTATAATTTGCGTCTGATTTTTTTCACACACTTTTTTTTCTCTTTATATTAACATATATATATATATATATGTGTGTGTGTGTGTGTGTGTGTGTATAAGTAATATATTTTTTTGAATTATAGTACTTATATAATATAAAGTATGATAAATTGATCTTTTGATCGTGTTCGATTTTCGAATTGCATCCTCAATCTTTCTCTCTCTCTCTCTCTCTCTCTCTCTCTCTCTCTCTCTCTCTCCTTCTCTTCTGTTTCTTTTTTCTTTTTCTTTTTTATTTTTCGAGCTCGACAAAATTTATTCACATTCTTATCCATCGAGAAAAATTCTATCTCCAATGCATCAGCGTGAAAACAATATGATAAATCGTTTATCTTTCCAATTTTTGAAAAGATTCCAATATACAGGGTGTGACTCGTATAAGACATTAATATTATTCTTATTAAAAGGATAAAAGTAACATTCGCAAGCGATC
>NC_060959.1:9998906-10028906 GCF_910589235.1 Vespa crabro
AAGGAGGGAGAGAGAGAGAGAGAGAGAGAGAGAGAGAGAGAGAGAGAAAGGAAGAGGGACAGAGATAGAGACAGAGACGAAGAGAGAGAGAGAAAGAGAGAATACGTGGTTCCCCTATTGGGGTGAACCTAATCGATCGGTCGGACATCGAAACACAGTCGAGCGCTGAGTGAATAGGGGTTGACGGGGGTTGGTGGGAAGAAATTCCTTTCGGAATCCATACACTTTAGCGAGCCCACTCAACTTGGACTCGATACAAGTATCAGTACAGTTGAGAACAGAACAGAAGAGCATAGCATACCGTAGCATAACATAGCATAACATAACATAGCATAGCATAGCTTAGCGTAGCAAAGCAAAGCAAAGCAAAGCAAAGCAAAGCAAAGTAAAGTATATCATAGCAAAGGAAAGGAAACGAGAGTCCATCGTATAAAATGTGAAAAAAGCTTTTGGGTCTGAGTCTATAGAAGAGTACGTTAACTCACGTACTCACGAACGAACTCACGATCTCACGATCTCACGAACGAATGAACGAAAGAGAAAGAGGGATTGGTTGAGAGGGAGAGTAAAGTAGGCAAGCGAGCAAGCAAGCGAGCGAGCAAGCAAGCAAGCAAGGTAGGTTGGGAGGGAGGGAGAGAAGGAAGGTTGCTGTATCTGCTGCCAAAGAGAGAGAGAGAGAGAGAGAGAGAGAGAGAGGGAGAGAATGAGGGAGAGGGAAAGAGAGGAGGAAACGTGGAAAGCTCTATCGATCGTTAAGTCTGTAGGCCGTCTGCCTCGGGACAAGAGCATAATGTACGTGTTGATGGAAAGAGACCGAAAGAGACGAAGCGACAGAAACGATGGGAGGTAGATGGGTGTAGAAGTGGAAGAGGGGTTAGCTAGTGATGGTAGCAGGCCAGGGATGGAGGGGGCTGAGGTGGGTGTGAGAGAGGGTGGACTTGAAGAGGGTCGAAGCACGAAAGCTCCTCGTCGTTCGTTCGTTCGTTCGCCGTTGTACGCTGCTTGCAAAGTTGAAGGACGATCGGGACATTTATTTAGCGACTCTCTCTCTCTCTCTCTCTCTCTCTCTCTCTCTAACGAGTTTCCTTTTCTGTCTGGTAGACGGCGCTTGTGTGGCCACGCGGCACGACTGATGCTTTTAATATGACCCCTGGACGTTCGGAAGTTTTTCTAGCGGTTAATGACTAACTTTTCTTGAGCTAAGGTCAGCATTATTCGGCGGGGGTTGAGTTGGCTGACTGACTGACTGACTGGCTTGTTGGCTGGCTGGCTGGCTGGCTAGCTGGCTGATTGACTTGTTAGTTGGCTGGGTGACTGGCTGATCTAGATTTATTATTAGACATGCTTTGTATTTACAATATTGAGACATATCGTTTTCTTTTTTCTGTTTTTTTTTTTTTGATCTTTGGTTTTTGATTTTTTTTTTTTTTTTTTACTTAAAGTCACAAACTAGGACAAACGTTCTTCTTCTCGATCATTATTTTACCTTTTTCTTTTGGTTTATATATATATATATATATATATATATATATATATATATATATATATATATATATTGTTGATTATCATGTATAATGAATAATTTTCGATCGATTCAAATTAAATGAAATTAAAAATTCGTTTGTTATCTATCGAATATTTAAAAGAGAAAATAATAATGGAAATATATGCACATATATATATATATATATATATATATATATATGTATTCATTAGATCGTTGACATCGATTGCGAAAGTATGTTGTAGTACGTAGAAGTTGAGATTTTAACGAGGTATATTCGGTCTCTAAGCGTCTTATCATCGATAATAATGACCACCGCGATAAGGTGTCAATGTCACGGTTCCGAGAAATTATCGTCGCGCAACAGGGAGCGCCTGCAGCCACGGCCGACACGACAATCGCTGGAAACGATAATGGCCGACATCGAGGACGTAATAAACTACGTGCGCCCTACCCATTACAGAACAACGATTATGGCTTAGATGATTTTTTTTTTTTGAAAATAATCCGAGAGCACAATTCATACACTTGTACATTTTTTTTGCCCATTTTAATTTTCTTTTCTTTTCTTTTTTCTTTTTTTTTTATTTTTTATTATTTCGAATATATATTGATCAAAAGATATTGCTTTTAAATTACAAATTATTATATATATATATATATATATATATATATACATATGTATAATATTAAATAATTTAGAATGTTAGAATTAATTTTCAATGAAATTTAAAATAATTAAATCCACAAAAAAAGAAAAAGAAAATATCTAAAGAAAAATCTCTCGATCGTTCTTACCTGCAGTACCTTTATTTATTTCTTTTTCTTTTTTTTTTTTTTTTTGGTCTCTTATTCTCCTTCTTCTTCATCTTCTTCTTCTTTAAACATTCAATGAAATCAAATCAATCGTTGGGCGCGATAACGAGAAGCATGAAGTTTCATGCTGTCGATGTTTATTATATCGTGAAGCGGGTAAAGGCAGGGTCGATGCCTCTTGCACGTCGAACGAACGAACGAACTTAATCCTGCTTATCTATTTATCGAATCTCCCACGAGACGACGTCGCTCGATGCGCTTGAAGAAGACGAGGAAGAAGAAGAAGAAGAAGAAGAAGATGAGAAGGAAGAAGAGTGAGGAGAAAAAAGAGGAGTGGAAGGAGGTGATAGGAGGAGGAGAAGAATTCTCACGAATCTGTGAAAATTGTTGTCTCGTCGTGATAAGAGAATCGTGAGATCGAAAGATGATCTAAGAGAGAGAAAGAGAGAGAAAAATAATTTATTATTCTGTGCTCTTATATCTGTGCTCTTGATTTTTACAAAAGAAATTATCTTTCTTACTAAAAGTTACATATATGGTATATATGTAAGTATATATAAAAATATATATATATATATAAATCCGCATATAAAATGGCGCTCGTTAGTCTCACGTGGGAGTGACTCGATCGATAAAGTAGATATTACGTATAGTTAACTCATGGATATATAGAAAAATCGTCTAGGAGATATTGGAAAACTAACGGATTAAAAAAAAAAAAAAGAATAGAGAGAGAGAGAGAGAGAAGAAAAAAGGAACAAAAAATCTGGACCTACTTCCTAAGTGATCATTTTTCAAGATCGAACGAAAGAATTACGAGCGACGAGAGAAAAAGAGAAAGAGAGAGAGAGAGAGAGAGAGAGAGATATCGGCGTTATTAAAATTAAAAAAATAAAGAAAAAGCAAGAAAAAAAGGAAAGGAAGAAAGAAGAAACAAAAAAGAGAAAGAAAAAGAAAGGAAAATATACGTGTCGTCTCGATAGAAATTCGGGTAATAAAAAGTACGATCCAATTACTCCTTGCACTTCGTGGATCGGAGCGACTGGGATCGTAAATCATGCGCAAACAATCAATGAGGACGAATAACGACGGTTATCCAATAGAAGCTCGTTCCTGAGGCAGCAACAGCCGCCGAAAGCCATCAATCTTCGTTCGCCTTTGGACATGTTTCTAAAGAGAGAGAAAAAGAAAGACAGAGAGAGAAAGAGAGACAGAGACAGAGAGAGAGAGAGAGAGAGAGAGAGAGAGAGAAAGAGAGACAGAGAGAGAGAGAGAGAGAGAGAGAGAGAGAGAGAGAGAGAGAGAGAGAGAGAGAGAGTGATAGGTCAACCATCCCAATTCTGAATCTCCGGTTCTCTGGCTGGAATCAAGAAGAATATTCGTTAACGGAAAGAGAGAGAGAGAGAGAGAGAGAGAGGGTGGGAGAGAAAGAGAAAAAAAAGAAAAAGAGAAGGGAAACGACACGGTTTATCCAAGGTCCTTGACGGCATTTCGTTCGTTCCCGACGGGCAACGATCTGGCTGGGACAACATCAGTAACGTTAGCCTCACCCTCTTTCGCGTTCTCTCTCTCTCTCTCTCTCTCTCTCTCTCTCTCTCTCTTTCCCCTCTTCCTTTTTCTTCTTTTTCGTAGGCGTGACATTGACCCTGGCATCGATCCCGAGGATACAGTAAGGGACCTTTCTTCCTTCCTTTCCTTTCCTTTCCTTCCTTCCTTCCTTCCTTCCTTCCTTCCTTCCTATCGCGTTTCACCTTTCCGACCTTATTCGGTTTCGTTCGAGTCAACTCGTGCCGCAGTCGCCTTTCAAGAAAACTAAGTAGAAGAAGAAGAAGAAGAAGAAGAAGAAGAGAAAGAGGATGAGAAGAAGAAGAAGAAGAAGAAGGAAGAGGAAGAAGAATAAGAATAAGAATAAGAAGAAGAAAAAGTAAATGGAAGAGGGCAAACAGTGTCGATCGAGAAAGAGAAAGATAGAACAAGCGAACGCGAGCCACGTGTAGAGAGAAAGAGAGAGACAGAGAGAGAGAGAGAGAGAGAGAGAGAGAGAGAGAGAGAGAGAGAGAGAGTGATGGAGAGGGGGAAGGAAACGGAGGGGACGTGCGAGCATCTGGCGACCTTGGGCCGACCCCAAGCAAGGTCGCAGACGAAGCACGCTCCCCACCCGGCACCTCGACCGCGCCCGCCAACTCTCTCGTTCCCTCTCTCTTTCTCTCTCTTTCTCTCTCATACACACAGACACATACAGTTTCACGTTGTTCCTCTTCGTTCCATCAGCAAAGAGTTTTATTTCTCTCTATTGAATCCCAAATCGAAGAAAAGAAGATCTATCAATCGATCGATCAATCGATCGGTCGGTCAGTTCGTTGGTCTTCTTTCCTATTAAATGTGCGTAGTTTCTCTCTCTATATATCATATGCGTATATAAGTGAGTAAATACTTAAACGAGTAACTTGTGCGATTATCATCAACATCAATATTCATTATTGTATGTATATCATAATCATCGATGACGATGATGATGATGATGATGATGATGATGATGATGATGATGATGACGTTGATGATGATGATGATCTTTCCTTCGTGACATTTGTCACTTGTTAATCAATGTTTAAAACCGAAAATGATCTCAGGTCGGTGTCAGGATCTGTCTCGTTCGGCTATGACGTTGCTCGGGGTCGACTGGGTGGGGTCGTTGAATGACCGAGAGGCCGACGATCGACTCCGATGGGTTATAAAAAGCAGTAACAGTAGTAACAGCAGCAGTAACAGCAGCAACGGCAGCAACAGTAACAGCAGCTTGAAGCAGAGAAGAACACGGGACTCGACGTTTTCCGATGATTTATGTAAACAGGGTGGGGGGAACCTTGCGGGAGGTCGTCTCACATGCGTAGGCAGCAGTCACACGCAGTCCGTCGAGACGCCTCTGCCTCCTCCCGCCCTCGCTACCTCCCTCCCTTCCCCCTCCCCGAATACGCCGCCGACTACCTCTCTCTCTCTCTCTCTCTCCCTTCTGACCTCTCGTCTCCCGCTTACCGATACCACCTCAACGAAGCATCCAAGCCGACGCGTCTTTCTCGCGGCTAACAACCCCGTCGTCTCGTCTTAAGGACTTCAACCCCTCATCGTTTTCTTACACCCTTTATCGACTTTGCCTCACACTCTCCCTTTCCTTCTTTCTTTCTTTCTTTCTTTCTTTATTTATTTATTTATTTATTTATTTATTTATTTCTCTTTCTCTTTCTCTCTCTCTCTCTCTCTCTCTCTCTCTCTCTCTCTCTCTCTCTCTCTCTCTCGAACGTGATTTAATCTTTTTGAAAAGTTTTCTTTATATATGTGTATATAAATTTGCGTTTAAATATTTATTAAATAATTATTAATAATATTTGTGAATTAATAATTATAAAAATTATTGATTTATAATTATCGTTAATAATTTATCAATTAAATAATATATATATGTTGTTTATATATAAATGAACATATGTTATTTATATATAAATAAATTAATAATATTTAATAATATCCGTATTAATATTTAATTAACAATTATTCTCTTTAATAAACGAAAAGGAAGCTTTTGTCGAAAGTTAAAAACTCTGATTCACAATGTTTCCGTCGATAGAAAGATATAATATGTTAATGTAATTGTAATTGGAATTATATTATTACAATCCGACTTAATTTTTCATCCTACAATACTTCGTTAATTAACTACTCCAGATCGTTAGTAGATATATATATATATATATATATGTATGTATATATATATATATATATATCCTCCATTACGTTTATTATGTTTGTCTATTCTCTAATGTTATATCTACGATCGACTATCACGTTACGTGAACGATCTGACTGTAGTATCTATTAGCGATTTTTTTTCTTTTTGTTTTTTGTTTCTTTTTTTTTTTTGTTTGTTTGTTTTTAACGACAATTGAAAAAAAATTATCGGCTTGCTGCACGATATTAAATACGTTTCACAAAAAAAGACATTAAATATAAATACAAATATAAATAAAGATTTATATAATCAATTTGCAAAGTTTAAAAAAAAAAAAAAAATGTGAAAGATAAAAGTTTCACGATTATTATATTTATTTATTGATACGATATTTCAAATACTTTTATAATTATTAATTCAAACGAATACATTTTAACAAATGGAAATAAATTAATAAAGAATTTCTTTAGAAAGAAACGTAAACGTAACCATACGAAATGAAATTATTCATTGGATAAGGATATAATTAAATATTTTAAATAGGTGTTTTATCATCGATCAATAATAATGTAATAACGATCAAGGGAATACGAATGAAATGGTATTTTTTCTTTTTTTTCCAAAGGATGACCGTTCGCTCGATCGTGGAATCTTCTCCCTAAAGCACAATGTCTGAAAATCTAAAAAGGTTTTATCGGTACGATCCCAAAACGATAAATCCACGGGTACTGGCTTATCGTGGATATATCCCTTCGGGAGACATTTCTTTCATCTCTCACGAAACGCATTCTCTCTCTCTCTCTCTCTCTCTCTCTCTCTCTCTCTCTCTCGTAAGAATATAAATTGTAGTAGCATCGAACGAATTTCAATGGGCCGAGGAAGAGGAGAGGGAAGAGAAGAGAAGAGAAAAGAAAAGAAAGAATAAAAGAAATAAAAAAGTAAGAAAAAAGAGGAAAGAGTAAGAAAGGAAATAAAAAAAAAAAGACAAGGAAGAAAGAGAAAAGAACAAAAAAAAAGTACATATATATATATATATATATATATACTGAAACGTTTTAGGATTGCTATGTCAGAAGTATACATTTTACTCGCTTGGATCTGAACGCGTCTGAGATCCTTGAGCAACTTCAGAAGAAGAAGAAGAAGAAGAAGAAGAAGAAGAAGAAAAAGAAAGAAGAAGAAAAAAGAAGTAGAGAAAAAGAAAAAGAGAGGAAGAAAGAAAGAAAGAAAGGAATGAAAAAAAAAAAGAAGGGTACGTGTAAGTAGTAAATGGAAATGATCGATCCGATATGGCCGACACACACACACACACAACACACATGATTTCAGTAGAAAACGTGCGAATGAAAAAAAGATCGATCTTAAAGGAGTCTCGAATATTGTAATTGAAAATATTAATCGGGAGGGGGGATGGGGAGGGGGAGTATACATATAGAATTGTAAACGTACAGAGAGAGAGAGAGAGAGAGTGAAAAAAGATAAAAAAAAAAATTGAAAAAAAAGGGAATTCGGGGAAGAAAGGTGGACTGATAGGGTTATCGGAAGTACCTCGACGTGCATGCACACACACCACACACACACACACACAAGATATATATATATATATATTTTGACGCATCAATGGGCTTTTTGTGCGTCTGTTGTCATAGAAACGCCGTTACGCACCCTTTTCCTGTCGAGCATGGGCAAGGCCAGCATCCCCCAAGTTTTACTACACAGTTTTGTCCTATCTCGACGTTGCATCGACGTATGCATACGTATTATATGAATCTTAACATTAGAATAATATCAATCAATCTAACATTCCAATAGAAATCTCGTATTATAATTCATTTATTATTTTTAAGATTTAGAACGTACGTATCATACATTTGCTTATCTTGTATACATGGTATTAATATCGTATGAGAAATGAAATTGAGAAATATCTAATACTCTTATATATATTTTTTTTAGATGGTACGGACCGACAGTCCGCATCTATTTCTTTCTATACTTTTGAATCGCATTCACATTCCCGCGTTTTTACGCACGTACAGTAAACTCGGTCGATTTCTGAATACATCACAAGAAATAAAAATAAATAATAATAATAATAATAATAATAATAATAATAATAAAAAAAGAAAGAAAAAGAAATATATGTTCTACAAAGAAATATGCTATGTCTCTCTCTCTCTCTCTCTCTCTCTCTCTTTTATCTTCCTTTTATTTATTCTTTCTTTTTTTTCTTTTTTTTCTTTTTTTTTTTTTAAATTTCCCAACATATGTACTTATCTTAAAAGTAAATATGATAGATAGTTTAGCTTGTGGGGGAAAAAAAAAAGAAAAAAGAAAGAATTACATATCTAACTGGTGTTATTACATTAAGAAAAAAAAAAAACAAAAAAAAACAAAAACAAAAGAAAAGAGAAGAAAAGAAAAAAGAATAATCCAGAGAATTTTTTTCTAAGGACGAAGGACGATCTCATCAAAAGAATTAGAATGTTCTTTCTGGACAACAACACTTTGACTATCTCTTATTATTATTATTATTATTATTATTATTATGATCATCATCATCATCATCATCATCATCATCATCATCATTATTATTATTATTATTACTCTTTTTATCGCGAATTTTCAAGCTACAAGAGAGTTTCTCCATTTTGTCGATTATACTTTTACGAAATTCAACGCAATAGGTGGTATACATATTTTTGAGTTCATTTCCATGAAACATCTTAGAAAGACGTACGAACAGACGACAAAGAGGTAACGTTATCCATTGAGAGCAACTATGATAGGACGACGTACATACATATGCATCTATGTATCCATGTATGTATGTATGTATATATGTGCGTGCATATGTATTTTCACGAGCTAGACGGTGACATTGTGTCGTTTTTAGCACGAGGACATTAAACGCTCTCTCGATCTAACCCAATCCCACTTCTCAACAAACATCTCTACCTACCGCTATTCGCACGATGACGTAGCGTATTTATTTCATTTTTCTATTTTTTTTTTAATTTTTTTTTAATTTCTTCTCTTTTATTTTATTTTTTTATTTTTTTCTTCTCTTTCGTTTCTTTTCTTTCGCTAGCTTCTCTCTCGAATTCCTTTTCCTTTCGTTCGTTCGTTCGTCTTATTCGATTCGATCTCTTTTCTTTTTGCTTTTTTTTCTCTTCTTTTTTCTTTTTTTTCTTTTTTTTTTTTTTTAGTCAATGAATAAAAAACATCTAATCAAACATTTCATTCAGGAAATTTTATCGTACTATTTGCGAAAGCCCATGGAAATTTAATTCAAGATCGTGCTTGAATCTTTAAAATCTTTATCGCTTTTAATCAAGGTCTTGCGTGATATATTTTTTGCCTATCGCAATTCATCTTAAATTCTAATTCGCTATTACCCGAAAATGTCGTTGCTCTTGTTTATCATTATTATTATTATTATTATTATTATTATTATCATTATTAACATTATCATAGTTATTAGCGATTTTTTATATTTGCAGATGAGAAAAGAATTTAAGATATACACGCACACATATATATATATATATATATATCATACACATATATATATGTAATGACAAAAAATTGAGACTTGAGTGACGAGACTCATGCGGTTAATCGACGGAATTTATTTCAATAACGAAAATGACGTGACGCGATTACTGATAATTACCGAAGTGCTTCGACACTAACCGGTGGGGGTGCCATCGCGGAAAATCTAATTTATTAACACGATTGTCAGCTTGTGATAATCAATTAAAACGCGAGTGGATTTTCACCCTATTATATATATAAATTTAATTTCTATAAAAAGGAAAACGAGATGAAAGAATTGAGAACAAAAACAAAAAAAAAGAAAAGAAAAAAAGAAAGGAACAACGTATCCTTCGCGACGACACGTCAAACAATATTTTTTTTTTTTTTTTTTTTTTTTTTTTTTTTTTTTTTTTCAATCGTCCGTTACTCGTCCCGCTCAATTAAAGAAACAAAGTCCTTTATGGTATAGCCCAATCAGATTACGCGTTATCACGTATTAATCGTCGCGTGAATTTTAGCGAAAGCAACTCGATATAACTTCAATATAAATTGTTGACCATTGCGATAAAGAACGTTACAAGGGGATAGATGGTACTAGTAATACCAATGTACGTTTATTCACACACACACCGACACACACGCATACGAATACGAATATACATTATATATGTAGGTATATATATATATGTGTGTGTGTGTGTGTGTGTGTGTGTGTGTGTGTGTGTAAATAAACGTATAAAAGACATGTATATAGGATTTTGTGTATATACGCAGGCAATATAGTTTGCCGAGAAGCATCGTAAACTGAAAGCAAGTACAGAACAGTACAGAAGAGAACAGTTGGAGTTCAAGAACACCCGCTACCACTCCTTGATCAATACCAACAGGGATGTTTCGTTGTCCTGCTGCGAGTTCGAAAGCGCAGTGCGGTGCACGCACGCGGAATTCGCTTGGCTTTACATAGAGACATATATATATATATATATATATATATATATATATATATATATAGAGAGAGAGAGAGAGAGAGAGAGAAAAAATATCCCATGAATATTGTCCATCAAGATTATTACGAGATCTAGTAATTTTTTTTTATTACTTTTTTTTATTACTTTCTTTTTATATATATATATATATATATCTTTTTTTTCCAAAGCACATCGACGCAGAACAATTTTTTTGGTTTCGCGAAGAAATGTGTCGGGGTAACGGGCGAAGGGGAACAAATCGTTATCTGAATAAATTTTTTGACCACTTTTGAATTAACTCCCTAAGGGGATGGAACAGGAATGGGACACAGCGAGGGGATGGAAAGAGGCCCGACTAAAACCGCTTAAAAAATTCCATATGACAACTTACTTTATTAACATCCAAATATGATAACTTATTTATTTTTCCCTTTTCCTTTTTCTTCCTTTTCTTTCTATTTATTTGTCTCTTTTTTTCTTTTTTTTTTCTTTTTTTTCTTTTTATTGTTTTTAGTTTGGTTCCAAGTGCAAATAAAATAAATGAAATCATTGTCAATAGACATCGAAACGCGCGCGTGTTAGTTAATTTGTAAGGAACTCTGTTAAACGAAAAAAGAAAAAAAAAAAAAAGAAAAAAAGAGAAAACAAAAGAAAAAGAAAAGAATCTCTTTTTTCCTTTCTTTTTTTTTTTTTATTTCTACTTTCTTTTTTCGATTTATCTAATCTCTAATCTCTTTGGTTTGTGACCTACTTTTGTCGAACACACACATACATTCACACGAATATATTACAGTATATAAAGTTTTCTGTCATTCTTTCTTTCTTTCTTTTCTTTCGTTTTCTTTTTTTCTCTTTCTTTCTGTCTTTCTTTCTTTCTTTCTTTCTTTATTTCTTTCTTTCTTCTTTTTCTTCCTTAAAGAAGAAGATATATGCTTCCTATAAAGCGTGTCCAATTTAACCGTAGAGACTCCATTCTTCGAAACTGAACCGGTTCCATGTTTCTCGCTGCTAATTATTCGAACTCACGTGACTTAGCATACGGCATCGGCATTGTTTGAGTTCTTCTTCGGTAAATTAACGTCGCCGATAAGAAGAAGAAGAAGAAGAAGAAGAAAAAGAAAAAATGAAAAGAAGGGACGTCTAACGAAAAAATAATCGTCCTCGTCGTCGTCGTCATTGTCGTCATCGTCGATAGTAACATATTCAATTGGACTCATTCTCCGTTACTACGAATAACTTTTTCTTTATCTCTTTCTTTACTTTTATTTTTTCTCGTCTTTTTTTAATTTTTACTTTTATCTTCTTTTACATTCGTTTGATTTATATACTTTTTTTCTTTTCTTTTCTTCTTTCTTTTTTTTTTCTCAAATACACGGACTCGGTTCCCTCGTATTCTCTCACGATCGAAAGAAACCCCGGCGAATCTTCTGGCCAGGATTTTTTTCTCTTATTTTTCTTTTTATTTTCCCCTCTTCGCTTTTTATCTTTCACTTTTTCATCTCTTCTTCTTTTTCTTTTTTTTTCCTTTTTTTCTTTTTTCCTTTTTTTCTTTTTTTTTTTCCTTTTTTTCTTTTACCTCTCTTCCTCTTGTCTCTTTCCTTCCCCCTACTCTTTTCGAAATAATGTAAAGGAAATTGAGCGAACGAAAAACGATGCAAAGTAGAAACCGCGAAAAGAAGAAGAAACAGACAAAAACAGAGTGAGAGAGAGAGAGAGAGAGAGAGAGAGAGAGAGAGAGAAGGAGAAAGAAAGAGATAGAGATATGTATATAACACAATGTTGCAAATTTTGTGGTTGGGTTGTCTGAAAGAAGGCGGGAACGTTCGAATTTCGTGAACAGAAGAAACCTGTTTTGATGAAAGGAGGAGGGGAGGATGAGAAGGTAAAGAAGTAGCGCGAGGTGGAAGGAGGTGGATCTGGCAGGGTGTTTGGAGGGTGGGGTAAGGTTGGGGGGTGTGAAGGGGTTTGGAGGGTAGGGTAGCGTTGTGAGGAGGGGGGGAGAGGTGGACGCCTGTTTAGGATTCTACACGATGGTGATACGTTATTCCGGTTTCTCTTCTTTCGAAAAGCACGCAAACGATATACATATACATATATTTCTTTCTCTCTCTTTCTCTCTCTCTCTCTTTCTCTTCTTTCTTTCTTTCTTTCTTTCTTTATTTCTCATTAGTTTCTTTTTTCATCGCAATGTGGTGTCGTTGTCGTTGTTGTTGCAGGTCTTGCTGCTTACGAGAGCAGAGGACGATTTATGCAGCCATGTCAAAAGGACGTTGACCAGACACGCAGGCTACTCGTGACGAATATCTTTCTCTTTATTTTCTTTTCTTTTTTGGTATTCTCTCTCTCTCTCTCTCTCTCTCTCTCTTTCTTTTTCTTTCTCAAGAGATTGAAAGATAGATACATTGAAAGAGAGAAAGAGAGAAAAGATCAAGTCCGATGACGCAGAGCCCATAGAAAGAGAGAATACACGTGTCTGTATATATAGATATATACTTACGTACATACGTATTGTATATATGTGTGTGTATGTATATATATATATATATATACATATATTTACGAGATAACCATCGAACAAATTTCTTTCTTAAACTCTGTTTTGCGGGTTGCTCCTTCAATAGCCAACCTTATCCATACGTAGTTTAGGCCTGGACAATTGATTTTTTTTTTTTTTTACTTTCGTCCCGATTAATTTTATTCATTATTTCTCAACGTTATCGATGCAATTTAACATCGAGAAGCTAAAGGCTGCCTACGCGTATTTGTCTTTTTCTTTTTCTACTTTGTTTTCTTTTTTCTTTTTTTTTTCTTTTTTTTTTTTTATTTTTTCTTTTTTAATTATCCTTCTTCTCGCATATACATATATATGTATAATACAATGTGTATATTCCCCAACTGCGGAATTATTATCCGCATATTGTAATTATTTTCTGCACGGTTTTGTTTATGATTTTATTATATACTTGAAACTTAATTTATATATATATATATATATATATATTCTATAAACTTGTATAGTTAATTTTAATGAAATATCATTTAACAGATAGAAATTAATTATAATTAAAATATTATAATAATATAAAAATTATATATCTAAAATGAATAATATCATTTATATAAATATTTAATTAATATATAAATCTTATTAATATTAATTTATTAATTTTTAAATGATTGATTT
Organism: Vespa crabro; assembly: GCF_910589235.1. NCBI lineage: Eukaryota > Metazoa > Arthropoda > Insecta > Hymenoptera > Vespidae > Vespa > Vespa crabro. The sequence goes on from NC_060959.1 coordinate 10,012,643, forward strand.
ACAATTAAATTCAATAGAAGAAAAAATAATTAATATCATTTATAATAAACAATACGATATATCAATATCAATTTATTTTTAAATTAATTATTATATAAAATAATACGTTAAAATAGTTCTATCAATGAATTCCTTCGATGGGTATCATCAATCTTCCCTCTAAGGAAATAACGACGAGGGACTCAGAAGGATATCAACGAGAGGTAGGACAACAAGAAAGGAGGAGCCATGAAGAGAAGCAAGTGGCAAAGGACCAAAGGTGAATGCACATTCTCCTGGTGTATTATAATTGCAGTTGGAGCCCCTCCTCCTGCAATGCTATTAAGCCAGTCACGATCGCTTGCCCTTGGACCGTAGTTGCACATATTGCGTCCTTCTCCTTCCTTCTCTCTCCCTCTCTCTCTTTCTCTCTTTCTTTCTTTCTTTCCCGCTTTTTCTTTATTTCTCGTTCCGACTATCGTTTCTTTAGGTTCGATCGTTCTTCTTGCTACCAACTACTTACATTATCCATCCAATTCGTTTGATTGCTAACCAGTCCATAAAATTATTTTCAGAATAAAGAGATAATTTTTGAGATTTGCTAATCAATCATTTCAGTTAAGATGGATTATAGTAATCTAATATATATTAGAAATGTTGATTGATTTTTTTTATTAGCAACAAACAATCTTTATCAGTCCACTGATTTATCATCGCTTTTCATATTAATTTAATTTAATTTAATTTCATTTTATTTTATTTTATTTATTTGACAAAAAAAGGAGGGATAATTTTTGAAATTTGTTAAATCAATTGTTCGAGTTAGAACAATTGTGCGTAGTCTAATGATATGTCAGTAATTATTGATTGATCATTGGTTTTTTTTATTTTTAAAATTCAATTTTAATCAGTACACTGATTTATCCGTCTCTTGTAGTAATTTTAATTTTCTTTATTTTTTTATTTATTTATTTATTTATTTATTTATTTATTTATTCGATATAATAAGTCTAAGGGTAATATTATTTTGAGAATAAAGATAATCCGGATATTATCTTATTTTAATAAATCATATATCGTGGCAGCAGTTTAAGAAATAATAATTGATTATTGGTTTTTCATTTCCATTAGTCAATTTTAATCAGTCCACTGAATCGTCGTTTCTTAAAATAAAATTCTGTTTCGTTTATATATTCAACAAAATGAAGAAAAATAAGTTTTTCAAGGATTAAATTACTTTCAGAATGTGAATAATTCGATATTACGTAAATGAACCATTGTGACTTAGGATGGATTTGGTTGAAGTTAATAAAAAAAAAAAATATATATATATATATATATATATATATATATATATATATATATATATAGAAAATAATAAAATATTGATTAGGTGTATTGTTTTTTGATTTATACTGATTAATTCGATTCATTCTTCGATTCATCCTATCGTACGTAAAATAATTCTGGTTTGTTTATTTATCTCAAAAAAAAAAAATAAAAAAATAAAAAAATGGAAGGAAAATAAGAAAAAGATTCGTCGATCAAATTATTTCGATAATAAAAGAAGATAAAAATGATCTTAAGATATCTATGGAAAAATCATTTTTATTAGGTCAATATATATATATATATAGTCTATGTAATATTGATATAGTTTATTCTTTATCGGATATTTCATTTCCAACTCATCGATTTAAAATTAATCATCTCCTCTAACAATATTCTTTTATTATTCTTTATTTATTTAACATGAATATGATATGAATGAGAGATATTTAAGGATTAATCTTTAACCTAATATATACATATATATATATATATATATATATATATATATATATATATATATATATATATATATATATATATATTTATTTATCGATGTATAGCGAATACAAATTCTCTGAATATCCTGAGAAATCTGGTAATATCGAATGACCATGTTTTAAATTAAACCACCGTCGTGTTATTAATTATAAAGAAGGAAATATTAAATACGAATATTATAAACGCGCGCGCGCACGTATATACATACATACGTAAAATAAACACGTACACATATATAAATGTTCATGATACTTCGTAACGGTGAATAAAAAAGAAAAAAGAAAAAAAAAGAAAACAAAACACAAAAAAGGAAAGGAAAAAAGAAAAAAAGGAAGAAGAGAGAGTGGGGGGAAAAAATGCACAAATAGCTTAATTCGAAGATAGCGAATCTCACGCGAGATTCTTGATACTGTCATAAATTTTCTTATCCCTCTTTCCTACCTTCCTTCCTCTCGCCCCCCTCCCCCACTTCCCTCCCCACCCACTTTCTCTTCGTTCATAATAATAACGACGCTACACGTCTTCTCGTATTGCAGTGGTCCCTCTCTCTCTCTCTCTCTCTCTCTCTCTCTCTCTCTCTCTCTCTCTCTCTCTCTCTCTCTTTGCAGTAATCGAAAGGACAAAAATGAAAATGTAAAAGGATAAGAAGGAAAAGAAAAAGGATAAAGGAGAAAATTATGTAAATGAGACATGTATTCATCTTTCTGTTTGCCGTTAGAGCATTAAGTGAGTATACTTATCGATGGTCCTTGGTGTTATTAAGTACGATGCAATACTTTCTAATTTTTTCCTTCCTTTTTCTTTTTTTTTTTTTTTTTTTTCTTTTATATAAATTCTTAATCTCATGAAACTATCATTATATTCCACTCGCGTCGTTCTAATTCACGATATTTTCAGACATACTTCATTTATGTATTTCATTTATTATTATTATTATTATTATTATTATTATTATATAGATATTATATAGATGTTATTTTACTTATTTATATTACGTTTATCTCAAATCCCAAATCAACGATAAATTAATTAATGAAAACATTATTATATTTACGTTTTATTCGGGAATGGGGTTGAAAAAAAAAAAAAATACGATATTTATAAAATTATTGAAAAGATATCAAAATGTGAAATGTAATATCTAGAAGCAAGCTGCACAAGATATTAGACAGGCAGACTGCGATCAAAGAAAGAAACGCGCAGGTGTTCCGCAAAAGTTTGCGTTGCTTCGTTAAAACCTTCTGTCCCGATGGTGCATGACGATGATGACGACAACAACAACGATAATGATGATGATAATAATAATAATAATAATAATAATAATAATAATAATGATGATGACGATGATGATGATGATAGCGGTGTTATTGTAACGTGACCTTGAACATGAGCCGTTTGCCATCCTGCCGTCCACCTGTTTCGTCCCAAAAACTACGTCGACCTTGAACGTTAAACCATCACGTAACATCATCACGACCACCGTGATCATCGCTGAACGAAGAAGCTTCCTTCTTTCCAGGAAACTATTACTTACGTTCTTCTTTGTCGGTGTTTACCGTAGAAAAGAAAAGAAAAGAAAAGAGAAAAAAAAGAATAGAAAAACAGAGAGAAATAGTCCACTTCCGATTGGTCGTTAACATTTGAAAAAAAAAAAAAAATAATAATACAAAAAATATAAATATACAAGAAGTATCCCTTTCTTGTACGAATATCAAAATCATGCATTTATTTGATAAATGAAATTTCGTGATATGAAATAAGTAAAAATAAATGAATTAATTATACATATAGGTATATATATATATATATATATATATATATATATATATGTACGTATATATGTATGTAGATAGATATGTGTTTGATGGGGGGGGGGATAAATGGTAAAAAATTAAGATTCGCATTTCGCTGAAGCTGAGAATATAGTGGAGCTGCTCAAGAAAGAGAGAGAGAAAGAAAGAGAGAGAAAGAGAGAGAGAGAGAGAGTGAGAGAAGCAGTAAGTTCAAGACAAACAAGAAATGAATTCCCTTGCGAGGGAAGCCCTTCGCTTGGCTTTACAATGCAGTCGCTCGGTGGTCGAGATTCTAAAGCAGTTTCTTTCATACTGTAGACTCCCGTTCTATGTATGGAATGTGAGTATAGTAACCCAGTGACACGTAAGGAATCCTAACAAACTAGTGCCCTCACTTCTTGCGTTGCTATGCCTCTAGTACGTACCACTTCGAACCCTTTTTGTAAAGAAACCTACAAATATATGTATATATGTATATATATATATATATATATCGTTATTAAATATTAGAACGAATCGAGATATCATACATTCTTAAAAGAAATAGTTCGAATGTTATCGAATATTTCATAGAAATATTTTTCGAAGAAAATATAAGAGTTGAGTATGAGAGAGAGAAAAAAAAAACAAAAGAGAATTAAAAAAATATATTAAAAAATAATAATTCAAAAGAACATTGATAACTATCTCCAAGCTCATCTTAATTATATCATTGTAAATAAGATTGTGTCTGTTCTTACGTACGTACATGAATGCATTGGTGAAATATGCCAATGAAATAAACCAGTTCTCATTCTTTTCTATTTATTTTTCTTCAAATGAAAAAATCCGAGTGATGAAGGAAAAGAAAAAAAGAATTTATCACGATCGCTTATATGATCGTAATAAATTCTACGATTGAATTTAAATTAAAAAAAGCTTATGATATAGACGATAAACGACATAGTTATTATCGCAAAAAGTTCTATTCTTTTCCTCGTTATTTAAGTCTCATTTTGTTCTTTCGATTTTCACTTGATATCTTCTCGTAAACAAAAACTTATAATTTGACAGAGAAAGAGGGACAAATGGACGGGTGGGTGGTTTGTTTAAATGAATGGTTGGAGATTGCAACTAAACTAAGGAATAAATAGTTGAGTTGGTGTTCCTTCACCATCGTGATCGTATTCGTGTTGCGACGATCGACGATTAGGAGCAGGTAAATCGCTTCCAGCCGAAGGAAATGCACCATCCAGTTTTATAGCTCGTACCAGGAGACTCGAGTTGAGTGGAGTCGTACAGTGGAGCAGTTTAGTTGGAAGCGAGGCATAAAAGAGAGAAAGAGAGAGAGAGAGAGAGAGAGAGAGAGAGAGAGAAAAGATAGATAGATAGATAGAGAGAGAGAGAGAGGAGTAAGAAGAAAGAAGAACACCACGGTGACGGGTAAGAAGAAGAAGAAGAAGAAGAAGAAGAGGAAGAAGAAGAAGAAGAAGAAGAAATAGAAGAAAGAGAGGATGCAAAAAGGGGACAAGGGGGAGGGAGAAGGGTGGAGGGAGGGAAAGGAGAACTCGCAAAAGGGGAGAAGAAGTGTAGAGGGGTAGGAACTGAGACGTCGGTGATGGTGGCAGACTCGATGCAGAGACTTGCTCTTTGGAGAGGGACGGAAAGAAGAGGATGAAGAGAAGGAAGAGAGAGAGAGTATGTATATGTGTGTGTGTGTGTGTGTGAGTAAAAGAGAGAGAGAGAGAGAGAGAGAGAGAGAGGATAAGAGGGGAATCTTAACGTCGTCCTTAGCTCTCGGACGGTCCGGCCTTGAGACGCAGCGACGCTCAATGCGACTATGCAATCTTGAACTATTCGAGACACTGCACCGGACCCCGCACCGGAAATCGCACTACCTGACAATCTTTTCTTCTCTTTAACGACATAGAAAGAAAGGAAAAAAAAAAAAGAAAAGAAAAAAGATAGGATGAAAAATACTGAACGAACGAAGGAACGAATTTACGAACGACAATGAAAATTAACAAGATTTCTTTCTTCTTAGATCCTATATAATTTCCCATTGTTCCGAAAGTATTACGATAGAGTTAGATAATAATAAAAAAATAAAAAAAATTGTATCGTAGATCTATATACGATTTATCGAAAGTAAACGTAAATCGATAATTTTGTTAAATTGTCATAAAAGCTCGTTTGAGATTTTTTTCATTGGGAATCAAAAGAGAAATTGTATTTTAAAATTGTATTTCATTAAAAACGTATTAAAAGCTAATATTACTTAATGAGTTATATCAGCTAATTTTTCGACGAATAGATTGGTTGGTAGAATGATAGGCAGATAGGTAAATAGATAGAAATAAGTATTTATTTACTTACTTGCTTACTTATGTTTGAATACGCCAGGTGCCACCATGCACTCTTCCATTGTTCCGTCAATGAATTCCAATTTCTAAGTTTAAACGGCCTTGCACCACCGACTGGTAGACCCGTTTAGTTAGTATCATGGTTTTTGCGTTCCACCATGTAATTCGAATCAATGATATAATTGGAAATGTTTTTCATGTTACATAACAAGGACGATGATAACGATAAAGACATCGGCGAAAATTAACGGGATATCTTTGATACTTTCGAGTGATCTATTATCGTTCTTTAGTTTATCTTTACGTTTGTTTTTGTCTGCCAACCTCTGTTAAGCGGATTCTACGTCGGCCATTTTCTTTAAATATGTCCGACTCAATGCTCCATATTTTTCTTCGAAATAATACTTTAACAGGATAATATTATATTTTTATTTCATATTTAATACTCGATCGAGTCCGATATCTTTTATGTTACGGCATATAAATTTATAAATAAAAAAGTATATTACATCAAAGTGTATTATACCCACGCATCGAGTAGACAGTGAGAGAGAGAGAGAGAGAGAGAGAGACACAGAGAGAGAGAGAGAGAGAGAGAGAGAGAGAGAGAGAGACGGACAGAGACACACGTGAGGTTACGTCAACGTGGGGTTATGTACGCGATCCAATTAATTTGACGCATTAGTAAATTAACCGTACGTTGCTCTCAACGCGTATTTCTTCATTCTCTTTGATTTATTACAAACCTTTTTATTATCCAATCTAAAACTCTGTTCTCCTCCTCCTCCTCTTCTTCTTTGTCCTTTTTTGTCGATTAATTCGCGCGCAATATTGTTCGATCCGACTAATATATTAATTTTTCAAATTCGTTCGATACTATAAAGCAAATTTGTAAACACTAATGACGTGTAGGCGAAGTAAAATGGTAAATTTTTTTTTTTTTTTTTTTTTTTTTTTTTAATACACATATAAAACAAACGATTCCTATTAATAACAAGTAATATATCACTTGTCCTACGACATCTTGAATATTCATTGGACATTTTCCTAATCATTATTCCCATTCGTAAATCATTATTACCGTCATTTTTCATCGCGAATCACTTTTAATCGTTCGATATAATTTAATAAGAAAATTGCGCGGTCGAATGAAATATTTTTGTTTCTCTCTCCTTTTTTTGTTTTCTTTTGTCCCTCGTTCGTTTCGCTTTTTAAAATTTTTTATTACATAGAAACAAAGAAACGTTTCATTATTGTTGTTACTGTTTTTATTACTTTTTTTTTTCATTGACAATCAAGTATATTAAACGTTCATATGATTTAATTCGATAATTATATCTCAAATATCTTTTTTTTTTTCTTTTTCTATTCTTAATAACACAGGTAAAGAGACTTTATGTTGTTCTTTTGTTTTTGTCATTATTTTTGTTAGTATAATCGGTGTTATCATAATTTTTTATTGACAATATCGAATCAATTAATCGTTCATACGATTTAATGAGAAAATTATACGAGCGAATATCTTTTCGTTTTGTCTTTCCTTAACAACATAAATCAAGAATTATTGTTTCCGTTACAATCTTCTGTTTTTTCTTTCTTTTTTTTTTTTTTTAATTGACAATCGAATCTATCAAAATGATCCATACGATTTAACTGGAACAAAATTTATACCAACGAATATTTCTTTCTTTTCTCTTTCTTTTATTTTTTTTTTTTTTTTTTTTTTTTTGGGAACTCTTAACGACATAAGCGAAAAAATATTATTCGTTATCCTTACGATCTGTTGTCTTTTTTTTTTTTTTCTTTTTTTTTAATCTTTTTATTGACAATCAAGTATATTAATGAATTTCATGTATATTAAACAATTTCATATCATTCAGTCATTGAAACGATCTGATTGAAAACCGATAAAAAATGTTTGTTTGTTACGCATGAAAAAGGAAAGAAAAAAAAAAGAAAAAAAAAAAAAAGAAGAAAAAAGAAATGGAAAAAAAATATTTTGTCAATAAATTGAAATAAATGGTATTGAATAGATTATGATTAGAAAATTTTTGAGCTTTTGAATAAGAAACGTTGATTTCTTAAAGAATCAGTCAGTCAGTAAATTAGTTAGTCAGTCAGTCATTTGAGTTGATACGTTCGTTCGTTCTGTTCGTTCACTCGCTCCTACGTTCGTTCGTTCGTTCGTTCGTTCGTTCGTTCGTTCGTTCGTTCGGCACCGGTAGTTATTTTCGCCTAGCTCAGAGATAAATTTAGCGATGCAGACCAGTTTTTCGATTAGAGTACATTCTACCCACGAGGAGAGAATTATTAAAATACGAAGAACAATCGGTCGGACACACGTCAGAATGGCCGAGCGGTCTAAGGCGCTGCGTTCAGGTCGCAGTCCACTTATGTGGGCGTGGGTTCGAATCCCACTTCTGACAGCTTTAATTTTTTTCCTACTCTCTCTTTGTACTTAAGTACATACGTACGAACGTGTACGACGTACTATACACGTACGGGGTCACAGGGGTATGTGCCATGTATTTATATGACGTATGCATGCACGCCGCATCTCTCTCTCTCTCTTTCTCTCTCTGTTTCTTTCTGCTGTGTGCCACGTGTATTTGTGTGTCTGTGTGTTCTTTTTTCTTTTTTCTTTTTTACATAACGTTAAGCTCTTCTTTAGCTCGGCCATTCACGCGATATCGAATGTTAGTCTCGTATATCACGAATTTTCATTCCCCTTACGACGTCTCTCGATTCTATCGAAAATAAATTAAATCCATATATTTATTATGATCGGATCAGAAAAAAAAAAAAAAAAAATAGAAGAAAAAAAGAAGCAACGCGAAAAGAAAGAATCGCATAAATTTCTATTCGATACTTCTCATTGAAAAAATGGACACCTGAACAATAGACTTTTATTATCGGTAATAAATTTAATTATAATTTAACAAACGACGAGTATCGTTTAGAAACGAATAATCGGACGCTAAGCTAAAATTGGCTAACTGGTGTATGTATATTTAATGAACGGAATCTAAATTGGTACAGGTTATAATTATTCTAAGGTAGTTTTTGCAAGGGATACGATATTTAAAACGTTATGTAAAATCGATCGTTAGATTTTGAAGTCGACGATTGAAAAAAAAAAAAAATATATATATATATATATATATATATATATATATATATATATATGTAAAAAACATAGATGTCATATGGAATAAATTTGAACGATTTGAAATAAATTAGTTTGGAATTTTTTTTTAATATTTTCTCGAAAAATTACAAATTCCTTTGATCATTACTTTAGCCATCGAAAATTCCATCGTACGTTCGAATAAACGATATTTCGAATAAAGATCGATTCTCTTGCAATAAAAAAAAAAAAAACGTGAAAACTATTTATCCGATACGATCGAATCAAAATTGCATTTTTGATTTGGCCGATGAAAATGGAGAAACGATGATAAGAAGGAAAAAAGAAAGAAAGAAAGAAAGAAAGAAAGAGAAAAAAAAAGAAGAAGAAAAAAGAAGAAGAAGAAAAAGAGAACCACGAGGAAATAAAAACAAAAACAAAAAAAAAAAACAAAAAAGGAAAGACAAAAAGAAATTTAATTTACGAGAAAACACATATAAGTAAAGAAAGGCGTCGGCGAACTCAAGTATTTCGTTTCTCTCACATTCCTGCGCTATTTCTCGATGGACTGTACTTTTCTGCATGGGAAGCCGAAGGATGAGGCGCGGAGGAGGAGAGGAAGGAGCAAAAGAAGAAGAAGAAGAAGAAGAAGAAGAAGAAGAAAGAGAAGGAGGAGGAGGAGGAGGAGGTGGAGGAGGAGGTGGAGATAACCTTGGTTAGAACGTAGACGAGAATAGGGGTAACATAAGGCCAGAAGATAGATGCAACTAAACGTACTATATATGTATTTGTGTTGCGGAGTCACCAACACTATTGCCAATGCACCACTACAACTGCAACGAACGAAGAAAAACGAAACTCGAACGGCATATCCTAGCCGCTCGCGAAAATCTTATACGCATGTGTTCCTCTCTCTTTTTCTCTCTCTCTCTCTCTCTCTCTCGCTCTTTCTCTCTCTGTGTGTGTGTGTGTGTGTGTATACATGTTTTTTTTTTTTTTTTTTTTTTTTTTTTTTTTGAAGGTTTATGTATATGCATGAGATATAGGAGAAGGGGAGAGATTAAGGAGAAAGAGAGTGAGGAGGAACATAGATGGTAGGGGACATGCCAGCTTCGAAACTCTCTTTTCGACATTCGAGAAGTATTATTTTATCGAAACGAGTTTCCTAAGTAAACCGAGTAATAGCGTGAGAGACTGGACAACAACTGGGACGAAACTGATAGAAAGAAAGAAAAAAAAAACAAAAAAAAAAAAACAAAAAAAAAACTATAATATAGATGAAATATTAAAGGAAAAAAGAGAAATAAGGGAGGGGAGAGAGAGAGAGAGAGTGGGGGGGGGAGAGGCAGAGGGGCGGGGAAGGGAAGTAAGAAAAAATATAAATAAATAAAACAGAAAGAAAAAAGAAGAAGGAAAAGAGAAAAAAAAACACGGAGTAACAAAAACGAAGAAACAATCGATATATCCGCAAGAGGATTTACATTTGGATAAAGGTGATTTATACATTTCGAGCTACGTTCTCTTCGGCCATAAAAGCTTGACATTTACGTAGAGTGCATCGCGCATATACCTACACTATTTATATAACGAGATTTTAACAAGACATTCGTAAGTCGCGCGCTCTGATCCTTTGTCCGCTTGCCGCTGTAACTTTGCAAAAAGGAAAAAAAAGAGGAAGATGCAGACAGAGATATAGACAGAGAAAAAGAGAAAGAATGAAAGAGAGAGAGAGAGAGAGAGAGAGATTTCTAATCTTTTTTTTAAGACCTTGGTAGAGTTCCAAAATCTCAAAGAACGCTCGAACATATTTAACATCGTCTATATCGATTATAATTTGTTTGCTTTAATATTTCCAAAAAGGAAAGAAAAGAAAGAAAGAAAGAAAAATGAAGAAAAAACAAAATAATTAAGTGATCGTTAAAAGATTACAGAAAAGAAAAAAAAGAAAAAAAAAGAAAAAAGAAGAAAAATATCACGAATACATTAATTTTGTCGATTTGATTTAATAATCGTTCTCCATTCATTAACCAATGACCCCCAGTGACAAAATACTCTTATACATTTATTTGCACGCTTTATCGGTATACGTGTACACGTATAACGATGCCCCGAAGCGCAAATTCGTCTCCTCTTTTTCTTCTTCTTCTTCTTCTTCATCTTCATTTTCATCTTCATCATCTTTATCTTCTTCGGACACGAACGCCTTCCACGAAACGTCTCCGAAATTGGCCGAATGCGCTCGTAAGCGAGCTCAAATTCATTCGAACGAGCGAGCGAGCTAGACAGAGAGAGAAAAAGAGAGAGAGAGAGAGAACGCGGCGCGAAGATTTATCAAAATAAATAACGGGGCCTACATGAAAGTTTAAAGGCTGCGCTGCTAGCTGGCACACATACGCCGCTCAAACGCAACGCCAGTGCCGCACAGCACCGCACGCCACCGCACCGCACCGCATCGCAACGCACAGTGCCGCACCGTACAGCGTACCGACGTTCTTTTCCGTTCCGTCCTCTTCCCCTATGCTGCTCCTCTAAGTAACCTTGAGAGTCGTTGAGAAGCGACGGCCATCTTGCCGAGAGATGCACTTTTGTTTTTTGCCCGTGTGCAAGACTCGCTGCTCTCCGTCCGGTTTCTCTCTCTCTCTCTCTCTCTCTCTCTCTCTCTCTCTCTCTTTCTTTCTTTTTCTCTTCTCGTGTACTCTCTTCTATCTCTCTTTTTTATTCTCTCTCTCTTTCTCTTTCTTTACCTCCTCTTCACTCTCTTTTCTTCTGCTTCACGTTCCTCGTATACTCTCTCTCTCTCTCTCTCTTTCTCTTTTTCCTCTTTTGCTGTTCCCCTATCTTCCTTTCTCATTCTCTCTTTCTCTCTCTTTTGCTGTTCCCCTATCTTCCTTACTCTCTCTCTCTCTCTCTCTCTCTCTCTCTCTCTCTCTCTGTTGCTCTCTCTATCTGTTTCTCTTTCTTTCTCTCTTTCTTTCACGCTCGTTTCGCCTCGCCCGAGCTCGCGGCAAATCGCACTGGTGTTCTCCATCCGTTCGTCCTACATGCCTCCTACCACAGATTACCGACCAGAATGCAGGCAGCCTTCCACAGTTTCTCACCTCCTTCTCTATTCCTCCACTCTTTCACCTGCGACGAGTTGCATTCTATCTCTTTTCATTCTCTTTATCTCTTTCTCTCTTTCTCTTTCTCTATCCATCTATCTATCTATCTATCTATCTCCATTTACCTCTATCCATCTCTCTCTCTCTCTCTCTCTCTCTCTCTTTCTGTTCATCTATCTATCTCTATCCATCTCTATCTCTTTTACTTTAAGTCTCCTTCCGATCGTACCAAATTGACGTGACGTACGCGACCAATCACCTTCGATCACTCTCAGTCAAAGTGAATATAAGCAACTAATACCTCCAGATGTGTATTAATATATCCAATTTTTATATTCCCATCATATCAATTTGATAAAATTATGTTACTTTTCTCTTTCTCTCTCTCTCTCTTATTTTTTTTCGTTGCCTTTTTACTATTTAGTTTCGTTCGATCGTAGTAATAATAATAATAAAAATAATAATAATAATAATAATGATAATGATAATGATATTACACGGTACGATCAAAGCCGTTAATCTTGTCTTTCTTAAACACATTCGTGCTTAACCACCTAAGCATTAAAATATTCTACGGTTATTATTTATCAGAATACATTTTGCTACGTTAATTGCGATATGAATTATTTATAAACGCACGTACTTACATAGAATATATATATTTATGTATATATATATACGTATGTACTTACTTACGTAGAACCTCGAGCATGAAACGCTGATACATTACTTACATGCTAGCTTGGATTGCATCTGGGAAAGGATGAATTAATGTGTGTCGTATAATTAATGAAAATTATAGAAACGTTTGATGTGTTCCTAACCTCAATCCAATTGTACGAGCTCTTCATGGGACGGACATACGATCGTCTAGGAAGTTTTCACAAATCAAATTTCGGATTAATTTTCTTTCATTTTCTTTTTTTTTTTTTCTTTGATTTTTCTTTGTTTTTTTTTCTTTTTGTTATTATTATTTCGAAATTATATTCCACCATGACGATTAGACAAGAGAAACAATTATTGACAATATGGTCCGCGAATTTGTTATCACATAAACCATGAACACTCGATATCGCATGAAAATAATAAATCTCGAAAGTTTTTCTCAGACATGAATAATTCATAAATTTATAAGAAGCCAGTATTTCGACGAAAAGATAAGTAAGGAAATAAGTAGGATTGCAAAAAAAAGAACACTCGATCGACCAATGAGATTTGTTTTAATTTGAAAATCTTCGAAAATCAAAGATTTCCGGTTGTGTTTAATACGTAATCGATATATCGATCGTATCGTCGTAACGATTAATCGTAGAATCGATGTAAATGTCTGATTCGTCGTTGTGTTGAAAATCAACGTGAAATTTCGTATTCTCATATTTTCGCGTCTTTTTTTTTTCTCTCTTCCTCTCTTCGATTTCGAAGTATTCGACATTTCGCGTGTTTGTAATTTTAAAGCGCGCAAGCGCCCGGTTAGGTTACGATGCGTGCGCATCCGTAAACACACGGACCCTTTAAAAATGCATGTAGGTGCAATTTTAGCCGGAGCTATTCGTGTCCAATCGTTCGTTTCATAATCTCGAATCGACGATTCAGATTTCTCGTACGTATTAAACCAGAGATTTTAAACCTGCACTTTATAATAATAATAATAAACAGACTTATATACTGTATTTCTCTTAACCTAAAAAACTAATGTTTATTATACCTGTATTATATTATATTATATATATATATATATATATGTATACAGATGTGTGTAACTCGAAATGAGAATTTTATCGATCGAGGCGTTTTCGATTCTCGATTTATAATAATAATAATCAAACGTGTAATATAATTTATATAATAACAAGTTTCCAGTAAATAATTTAGTATCGCCAAAAGTCATGGCAGAATATATATATATTTATATATATATTTCATAATCTACAAATTTAATTCGATTTATATTCGATCGAATTGCTTACGGTATCATAATTTGAATAAATAGTAACGTCCGTATAGTTCGTTAAGTGTGACAACGTTGCAAAAACAAACGATCATTATCGTTCCGTAATTTCTGTTCGAAGTAGTCACGCGTCGGAGATGTATCTTAACCTATAAACTTAAAATGCTATTGTTAATTATATTTTATCGATCGTGATAATTTTTCCATCGATTTTTCGTTTCGATAATTCAACGTATCGTTGTTGTTGATAGGATACAAAAAAAATAATAGAGTAATATTATTTATTTGTACGTATAGAGAAAAATGTTAGCAAATCGAGTTATTCGTTAAATCAGAAAGAACGAAAGAAAGAAAGAAAGAGACGGACAGATAGAAGATAGATAGATAGATAGATAGATAGATAGATAGATAGATAAAGATAGCGAGAGTGTAGAGAGAAAGAAGAAGTGGGGGCGTCGGTCGAGAAAAAGCGCGTTCGTAGGTTTGAGGAAGCGAGAGAGAGAGAGAGAGAGAGGGAGAGAGGAAGGGAGGAGGAAAGAAGATAAAGAGAAATAGAAAGAGAAGGACGAACGACAACGACGACAACGACGGGGCATCGAAATTTCATGCGTCGAGTAGTGGCGGGCGAGAGAGACAGGGTCAGTGGCTGGTCTCTCGTCGTGGTTCGAAGGAGGGACCGGTAGCGCCACCGTCGAGGCCGACGGCCAAATCGTGAAACACGCGGCCGGCGCACGAGTCGCGTCGAGCGCCGCAGTCGCGCGCTTGCACTCTCAGCGGTGAAGCGGAGTCTTCTAACGTGCGTAACACACAACACCACACGGAACGCCGGAACACGTCTCTCTCTCATCAGTGGTACATATACATATATATATATATACATACATATATATATATTAGCAAAGGAGTATATAAGATTATACGATAAATCATTGATATATATTATATATATATATTATATGCGTACATATATATATATATACTGCGTGAGCCCCTATGTATACACGTACGTGTGCATAGAAAACGCGCACTGGTAAACAAACACACGATACACGTACACACACATATCACATACACACACACACACACACACACACACCTACCATACGTATTTACATCATAAATATTATTATCGAGATATATATATATATATATATATTTTCGTGAAGTTTTTCATCGCTCTTCGTACGCACTCGGTGATTCGAAAGGAAAGGAAAAGAAAAGAAAAGAAAGAAGAAGCGTTAGTTATCTTTGGAGATTCCCTCCTTCAGAATCGTCCCCGTGAGAGACTTGGATCGTGTGCGCGTGCTGTCCCTCTCTTTCTCGTCGTCGTCGTCGTCGTCGTCGTCGTCGTCGTGGTCGTCGTGGTCGTCGTTGTCGTCGTTGTTGAAATAACGAGAGGCCGACGAGAGTGAGAGAGAGAAAAATAGAAAGAGAAAAAGAGAGAAATCCTCTCCCGCGGTGTCGTGTCGTGTCGTGTCGTGTCGTGTCATCGTGTCGTCGTCGTGTCCTGTCGTGTCGTCGTTGGCGCGCGCGCGCGCGCGCCTCTACGAGAGAAAGAGAGAGATAGCGGCAGGGCCGGTGTGACAAGGACAAGTACACAACGTTGTTAGAGAGAGAGAGAGAGAGAGAAGGAGGCTGAAAGAGAAAAAAGAGAGAAAGAGAGAGAGAGAGAGAGAAAGATATTACAAGACGTGGAATCGGCCGCGTTTTCGTCAAAGAAGTTCGTCGAGAAAACGAACGTGAGAATTACGTTTGAAATAGAAAGAAAGAAAGAAAGAAAAAGAAGAGAGAGAGAGAGAGAGAACGGCGAATAATCGCGTAGTATCTTCTCGTATATAGATAAATAAATAAATACGTAGAAGTATTTTTGAAGGACGGCCCGTGTCTTTTCTACTCTTCTCTCTTACGTTGATATAAATATATATATATATATATATATAGAGAGAGAGAGATTGAGAGAAAGAGAAAGAGAGAGAGAGAGATAGTATATTGTTGATAGTGCGAATTAAACGGATATAATAGAAAATCCGGGAAGCAGGAGTAGCTTAGAGGAAGAAGAGGATAGGATAATAATAATAATAATAATAATAATAATAATAATAATAATAATAATAATAAATAGTAGTAGTAGTAATAATAATTAT